>NC_060957.1:10491233-10536233 GCF_910589235.1 Vespa crabro
TAGAGAATTTAAAAAATTAAAAAATTTCATCGATTCACGCGACCATAAATATTTACAAGATACAAATTTGAACGCTTGAAAAATCATATTTGATATATCCAATGGCAAAAAAAGCCGTAAAAAAAAAAAAAAATAATAATCCGCAAATCTCATACGCGATCATTAATATTCGTTCGAACTTCTATTTTTCTTTATTAGTTATAAAATCTTTAATTTTTCTCTTTTCCCTTTCGCATGATATTAATAGCTTTTTTTCTCGGTATAACTTTTCCTTTTATGTAAATGAAGAAAAAGATGCATTTCAAAGAAGAGATCGGACGTGATTATTAGAAGTGACGCTAAGTTGAAAAGGACGAAAAAGTGTTGTTGACAGGATAGACAGACTACTAGAAGGAGAAAGAAAGAGAGAGAGAGAAAAAAAAAGAGAGAGAAAGAGAGAGAGAGAGAGAGAGAGAGAGAAAGGTTTGCTGGATTGACGAGGCACGTCGACAGGAAATTACCTTGCTTCCAAAGCCAGCCTTCCTTATCGGGGTTAAAGAAGGTGTGCATCAAATCGTTGCCATCGTCTTCCGGGATCTTGAATGGTTCCGTTTTTATACTTTCGTAAAGACTCTGAGAAGCAAACGAATTCATTCATTACATACACACATATACATACATATATATATATATATATATATATATATATATTTATATCACGCGTTCACGATCAAAATTTTTTTTATTTTAAATAAATAAAAAAATTAATTAATTAATCGATCGATCAATCGAGTTCTTTATGTGGAATCAACGCAGAAAAAAAAAGGAAAAAAAAAAAATTAAGAAAAGCAAATTTTACAACGAGATTCACCCCCTCCCCCGTCCCTCCCACCCTTCCTTCCTTCCTTATCCCAAGGATTGGTTTTAATAAATAATAAAAAATGTTTCGTCTAAATCGATCGACAATTTTTAAAGGGGAGAGGAAAAGAAAAGGAAAAAGAAAAAGAAGAGGAAAAAAAAAACAAGAAAAGAAACGAAAGGATTATAATAAAAATAAATAGAATAGAAGGTTCAATTTCATCAATGGCGCCTGGAGAATTCGCTAAAGTTATATGTATAATAACGATCATAATAACTTCGTCGTTTAAATGGCGATCAAAACGATTCTCGGGTTATAACAACGTGGCTCTCTCTCTCTCTCTCCCTCTCTCTCTCTTGGTATACTATTACTATACTCATAAATCTGTCATTAAAGAATCATTCCAACGGAATAGCGAGATTTCTCCTGACCCCTTATACCCCCTTTAGCTATCATGGCGTTTAACCACCACCACCATCAACCAACCAACACCATCAAAGCCTTAGTAATAGTATATGAACGGACGACGGACGTTCGTTCATTCTATCGAGGAGACACTTGCATAAGCTTGCCAATTGCTTTATATATCCCGTTGCAAAAGCCAATAGACCGTATGCATTAGATATATAAAAGAAATGTCTCGCGAGAGATTCACGAATAAAAAATATTTTAGTATTTTATTGACCGAATTTTATAGAATGCATATTATATATTTGATCTTTTTCGTTTGTTTGTAATCCATTCTTTCTTTCTTTCTTTCTCTCTTTTTTTTTCTAATTTTCTTTTTCTATTTTTTTTTTTTTTCAATCTTCCTTTTACTTTTATTTTATTTGTTTTTTTTTTTTTTTTTATTTTCTTTTCTCTTTTTTTTCTTTCTTTCATAAGTTTTTTCATAAGTTTTACAAAGTGAAATTATTTCATATTCGTCGATAACAAGAGAAAAAAATAATCCATCGTATTTAAGTTTCATGGAAATAATGCGAATAAAAAAATAAAAAAAAAAAAATAAAAAAAAAATAAAAAAAAATGTATGATTATTTCGGTAAATAAAATATTATTGGGTTTCTTCTCTTTTTTTCTTTTTTTTTTGTTTTGTTTTGTTTTTTTTTTTTTTTTTGAGATTTATTTATTTATTTATTACCGAACAAGTATTCATTTTTTGTTTTGATGCTAAAAATATTTCGCGTTCAAGAGTCCAGAAATTTCGGTGGCTTTGAGATAAAAGATAACCACAGTACAATACTACCTCTGCTATACTACTACTACTACTACTACTACTACTACTACTACTACTATTACTACTACTACTGCTGCTATTACTTGTTTACTTTGAGTAAAATCATACTTTTTATGACCGGAAGAGGTCGAGAGAGTTCTGTTTGCGAATGTTCCTCCTCTGATAATATATGAAAATTTACAATTTTCATTTTTTCTTTCTTCTCTTTTTCTTTTTTTTTCCTTTTTTCTATTTTCATCTTTTTTTTTTCTTTTTTTTTTTTTTAACGAAGCTCTCAGATATAAGTAATAAAAGTTTTAATACGATAAACAGCTTTCAAATGTTATTATTAGATTAGAACTGTGTGCGACGAGGGATACTTTTCTATGGTATCTATCAAATTTCATTATAGGCTTGATGATATAGGGCTCAATCAGGGCTTCTTTGCAAAGAAAAAAAAAAAGAAATCATTTTTAACGTCACTACTGAGTCCTAAAAGTGAGACGTTTTAAATTGGGACGAGAAGAGAAGAAGAGGTCAGGTTAATGAGATGATAGATGATATATACATATACACACACACACACACACACACACACACACAAACACACACACAAATAAACACGTATACGATTGAGTCTCCGTTTCCAGGAAGATCGCTTCCCCTCCCTTTCTATCTCCCACATCCCCTCCACCCTCTAACCAACTACCAAACCACCCACCCACCCACTACCCATCCACTTATATCACGACGAGTGGCCATCACCAAGAGAGGCACAGCACATTGCATAATTCGCTCGATCCTTTCCCAAGGGTTTTTTACCCTTTTGAAAGGAAGAAGGAGGTGGGTAGGGTGGGGTAGGGTGTGGTAGGATGAAATAGGATGGGAGGGGGTGTAAGAAGAGGAAAGTCAAGTGTACCGAGAAAACTCTCTGCCATGTGCAAGTAAAATAAAAAAGAAAAAAAAAATATATATATATATATCTTATCTCTCGACGTAAATAAATTATCTCAATTGCTTTAGCGCGTTGAAATGTCACTATTTCTCCTCCTCCTACTCCTCCCCCCTCTCTCACCATCTTCTACCGATCTATGGATCTTTTCGTTATGTTAACGCAAATGAGTAATTATACGAACGAATGATATATATATTCCGGGAAAAACTTTGACGTTTAATTTTTTTTTTTTTTCTTTTTTTGCGAAAATCATCTCGTGTTTACTCGCTAAAATTTATTCGAATTATCTCAACAACAACAACAAAAATCTATTAATTTATTTTAAAAGTTGAATGGAAAGAATGCTTAAAAGAGGAGGTTTTTTTAGGAAATAAAATTGTACAAAAATCAATAAAAAGAAGAAAAAAGATATTACGTTCAACTTTGTCAAATTCAATAGTCAAAAGTGTAAGAATTTTCTTCTTTTTTCTTTTATAGATTCACTTCCGCAAAATTTCGTGCGGTTTAAAAATACGTTCGTTCTTCCATTTCTTTTTCCTCTCTCTCTCTCTCTCTCTCTCTTAGAGAAAAAGAAAAAAAAGAAAAAAAAAATACAACTTTTTATAAGTCATATGTCATTTAATATATTTCATTAAAGGAAAAATTCTAAGGAATAATTTTTTTTTTTTCATAATCCTAAATCGAAATATTTCCCCACTCCTATACTTTAAAGTAAGATCTTTTTCATTTAAAAGTAATCCAAAATAATATCCGTTCAGAATATATATATATATATATATATATACAAATAAAAATAAAATGATATAAATAAGAACTCGATCGCGTCGCAATTGTATTCTAAGATCTAATAAAATAGTAAATAATGAAGGGGAAAAAAAACAAGGAAGAAAGAAAGAAAGAAAAAGAAAAAAAAAACTTACCACGAGTAATTCTCGTGGAAGGTCGCCGCCATTGTTGATACCACGATTCATAGATATAAACTGTTCTACGCTGGGCTTGTCCTTGACGCTTGGATTATGTAGGGACGTGTTAAGCATTATAATGGCGAAACTGAGAACATAACAGGTGTCGGTGTTGGTGAATATATTTGGATTTAGCTGACAGTATCTCTGTGCGAAACACTCCATCATCCGATCTATTTTCTGTGCCTCGCCGGGCAAACGAAAGGACCATAAGAATTGTCTCAATGCCTGTACCAATATAAGATCGGTAAAATCATGGAGCTCGACGAAGGCACGTAATACGCGCTCGTTAAAATCGTGACGTTCTCCAAGATAATCGCCAATCGCTGTCTTGTTAAGGCCCTCCCCCTTGTAAAGGAACTGTGCAACATCCTCTGGCGTTGGTGCCAACAGGTTGTGCTCGATCAGGTACTCAATGCCCTTTTTCGGGTCCATGTTGAATTTCTTCCGTCCGATCGACGTCTGCTTTGCCTTGTTCGTCGGTTTCGTCTCGTTCGCGACGAGGCCTCCGCCCTCCATCGCCTCCATCTCTGCCACGACCTCACCAAGTTCATCTTTCAATTGCTGGAAAATAGAAATTCGTACGATTAGATGATAATTATCCAAGAATAAAAGATCATTCTCATTTTTTTTTTTCATGTTTTCTTTCCTCTTTTTTTTTTTTTTTTTTTTTGGATAGTTCGACAGCATCTTATTTATTCGAACGAATTCAACGACTCTTGCCATATGAGATTATTTATTATTATAAAATGTTATAAATTGAATTATGAATTTTATTAATTCCTTTAAAGTATAAAACCTGTGTCACTGGTTATCGACTATCAGGCTAACATTTCATGGAGGAAGCCCGAACTTAATTTCGTTTAAGTCGGTAATTTAAAAACAATAAAAAGAGATAAGAAATTCGTATGTGTGTGTGTGTGTATGCGTGTTATTACATAAGTAATGCGATTCTTTCTTACTGGTCAAAATAAATGATGAAATAATTTTATAGTTTCATCTAAACTCTTCTATTATAATTATTGACACACACACACACACACACACATATATATATGTAAATTATATACATTAAAAACGATGTATATATGTAAATTATCGATACAATACGTTTAATTTATAATTATCGAAATGCTTTAAGTAATCACGTGCATGTCCGCTTCTCTCGCGTGAATTTAAGAATGAGAGAAAAGAAAAAAAAAAAAAAAAAGAAAAAAGAAAAAAAAGAAAGAAAAACATTATCGCGAAAGTGTCGAACGATTAAAGTATTTTACAATTATATTTTCCTTCGTGATTAATTTTATACTTAATATTAATAAAAATAAATGCATTATATATAACTTATTTTCTTTTATACAAATATATAATTAAAAAAAAAAAAAAGAATAAATAAATAAAAAGAATTTTCAAATATTATTACGAAAATTCATTAGAAACGTAATACGTTTCGAAATGCAATTTATTAACGTGTAATTATTCCTTTTAATCACTAATAGAAATGTAAATAGAGAGAGAGAGAGAGAGAGAGATAGAAATGATTCATTTAGAAATAGGAATACGTCTCGAAAATTATTATCTATTACCGTAATACGTTGTTCATACGTATTTAGCGATATGATAGGCTATTTAATTTGTGTAGATTAATTAACAGATATGGCGAAATACCGTTCGAATCTTGGAAATTACCCAAAACTAGATTCCTGGTTTTGTCGGAATAAAAACGAAAGATAATATTGTTCCTCCTGTCCGTCAGTTCATTTCCCTCTCTCTCTCTCTCTCTCTCTCTCTCTCTCTCTCTCTCTCTCTCTCTCTCTCTCTCTCTCTCTCTCAATAAACGAGTTAAATCACTATTCGAATGTAACCTAGGTCCAAGTTAGAATATAACCATCATCATTATTACACCACCATCATTCCCAGCCCACACAATCGTCCTTCCTTTCTTAGCATCACAATGCATTTCTGACAAGGACGATGATATATATATATATATATATATATATATATATACGCGCACACACATGTACACATATATACATATATAAGTAAAAGACAGACGCGTTAGCCTATATAGAGATAAAATAAAATTCCTTTTTAACTATATTGCAATCTTTCACAACGATTACATTTACATTATATTACGTTACATTACATTACTATTGCTCTCATCCGTAACGCCAACGAGGTTCTCACAATTTTCTCAAACAATAATAATATTTCTCGCATCGAGTAAGGCTGACGCGAACGGAAATACCATGAATTCTATATCACAATCGTTCTCTGTGTATCTCTGTTTATGCGTATGTGTGTGTGTGCGCGCGCACGTGTGTGCGTGTTTGTATGTCTTTCTCTCTCCCATTTCTACGAGGATTTCGAAATAACATTGGACCGATGCGTGTCCTTTTATCGTTACGATAAAACAGTTGAATTTCTACGAAGATTCATTTTCTTCTCCTCTTAACCCCTCCACCCTACTCAATCTAATTTAACGTTCGTCGTTGTATTCGGAATTAATTCTCTATAACATAGCTTAATTACTTACTTACATATATATAAATATATTATGTACGTAATAAAAATATATTTATTATGTATTTAATATATATATATATATATATATATATATCTTATATTGTACTCAAGTGTATTGTCTTGTGTAATATAATTTTGTCTGAAATATTTTTTTCGAAAAAAGTCGTTCTAGGGTTAAAAAAAAAAAAAAAAAAAGAAAAAGAAAAAGGCAAACATGCACAAAAAAAAATTCAGTCGATAAGGAGAGACCTTACATACCGACAGAGGCAATCATACCTTATCATATTTGATTATCTTCTTTTTATGATTCTGATTCAGATAATGTTTTATTTATTATTTCTAAGAAACATGTTCTCGCGCATGCATGCATGCGTGCATGCGTGCGTTCATGTGTGTATGTGTGTGTGTGTGTGTGTATGTGTTTGTCTGTATTAGAAAATTTAATTTAATAAGATTTTCTTTTAGTTCCTCGAAAAATGATTATGTACAAGAAAGAAATGCATATGAGAGAGAAAAAGAGAGAGAGAGAGAGAAAGAAAAAAAAGAGAGAAAATTCCTAATTAATCTTTAAACAAAGGATATCCGGTATAATTAACGTTACCACTGGAGACTTTCTTTCCCACCCCACTTGACTCGGTGAACGGCGGAAATTCTTTACGGCCAACTCGCACGTAGGAAAAATTTACCGATTCGCACGATATATCGTTGATACTAACCTTCTTTTTCTCATTTAAGGAATATATTAAAAAAAAAAATAAAAAAAATAAAAAAAAAAAAATAAAAAAAAATAAAAAATAAAAATTTAATATAATTGTTAATAATACATCACTGCTATAATATAAATCGCAATAAATTGTTTATTTCAGGGGGAAAAAAAACCCCAAAAATTATATACATAACGTAATAATAACATTATAGATTAAAAGATAATTCCATGGTGTACAAAAAATCCCTAGATACGATAATAGTGCCTCCACTATTAAAAGTCCCTAAATCCACGAAATTGGCTAAATTCACAAAAAAAGAATTCCCTTGGAAAGTTGCTAATAGCAAAAAACATTTCTCTTTAAAGTCCCCTCCCCCTCACCTCTCTATCTTTTTCGTCCTAAGTTCTTACATCGAAGTCTTCAGATCCGTAGAAAATCCCTATAGGCAAAAAAAGTCCTTGGGACAGGATTAGACCGGATAATTTCTAGATCAAATATCCCTAGGCGTGGTCAAAAACCACTTTAGGTGATTTTACAACTCAATTAACTCCCTTTTTCGAGGATTCTTTTTTTTTTAGATTCGTAATTAGGCTTACAATTTTGTGAACTCGGTTTGTGACTTTATAAACTTCCAAAAAAAGAAAAAAAGAAAAGGAGAAAAGAAAAAAGCAACAACTTAAAAAAAAAAATTTTAAAAAAGAGTAATTGATATTTAAAATTCATCTAGGAAAATTTCGAACCCACTTATGTGGAGAAGTCTTTTGGTCGAGCTCGTATATACCACAAGATATAATTTTAATTATTATGACGAAAAAAATTATAAAGAAATAATATGAAAATTTTATGGAGCAAAAAAAGAAGAAAAAAAGAAACAGAGAGAAAAGAAAATAAAATGGATATAATTGTTCCATAGTTTGAAAATAACGCGAATGACTAAACAGGAAAATTACAGTTCCTTGAAAAAACGATAAAGTACATCAGAGGAGTGTGCAATTTACGGTCTCCCATTGATCCGTTTCACTAGTGGTGTTGCTTTGACAACGGTGACCTTGAACAGACTTCTTTCCGCGAATGCGACAAAGCTAACTTCATTCTTTGTATAGTCCTAAAAGTATTTGCTTAGCTATCGTGCTTTTCTGCTGCTATGTGTATGTGTGTGTGGGTATATATAGTTTGTAGTATTATATATACATATATAATATAGTATATATATAATACACATATAATACACATTATACATAATATACAATATATATATATATATATATATAATTAATGTATGTACATATTACACACACATGGCGCGCGTGCACGCACACACGCATACATATGAAACAAGGTTTATTTTACTCAGAGGATATGTCGGAAACGTGATCCACAACCGATTAAGTACGACAAACGGTGACAAATGTTCATGCCGGAACATGAATTCATAGAAACGTGAGAGAAATCTTAAGGCCATATCGTATTGTAACCGTGTGTATGTATGTGTATTATGTATGTAAATACATTTACGAAGAAATTTGATTTCTTTTCATTAATTATTAATTGGTTTGTTGTTTTTGTATTATCAATGATATATTAATATAAAATAATTTATATATAATGTGTATAAAATATATTACATATGTACATATTTATATGTAATATATAATATATAATACATAATATATATTTCATATTTTTAATATTATATTATTTATGTAATATATTATTATATAATGTATTATTGTATACTATATTAAAGTAGTATTCGTTAGAGTGATTATGGTATACTCTTGATATAGTATAACAGTATAATACTATAATATTTAGTATACATCGTATAAAAAAAAAAAAAAAAATATATATATATATATATATATATAACACGTTACGCACACTATATAAATTATTTTTTATAAATTATTATAATTATAATTTTTATAGTATAATATGTAATACATTAATATAAACAATGAATAACATATATCACCTACGACGATAATACATACATATAATACATAATGTATGCGATTAGAGACAAATAATTGAATTCCATGTTTATACATATATATATATATATATATATATATATATATATATATATATATAATATATATATAATTGGATATCGGAATACGAAATTTTCTCAGAATTAAAATGGTTCATCGATTGGAAGAGAGAGAGGGGGAGGAGGGTACACCCCAATGAAATTTTATGGTATTATGCAAAACACAGTCTAGGAAAGGTGCAGCCACTGTCACGTGCAAATGAGTACTCTTACTATACTAAAACTACTAATACAGTTATTTATTCACCAATTGGAGGATATAAAGGATAATTCGATAACTTCCGTTCGATAAGTTAGTTATAGTGGAAGTAAAGACAAAGAAACTAGACAAGACCAGATGAGAAACGATAAATTAACATTTTTTTTTGGGTAAATACTAAAATAATATACATATATATATATATAATATATATAAAATATATAAAATTCATAAAACAAATTAATATTATAATTTATATATATATATATATATATATATATATATATATATAAATGTTTACAAAAAAGAAAAGTATTAGTTAAGTGATAAAGCATCCTTTTTCTTTTCTTTCAGAATATAATATAATTTTCGAAAATTCCATGAGAAAAATCCTCTTAAAAGCAGCAGAAGCCTATGGATAAAGAAGAAATCGATAGATAGATAGATAATTCTATTTAATCCTCTTACGTCACATATCATGATACTTGTATTATATATCTGATCGATTAGATCTCTAAAAAGAAATTGATAAATTATAGTAGCAAGAAAATATATTTAATATATATATATATATATATATATATATATATATATATATATAATATGTTATAATATTATTATATGCTTATATAACTAGTATTTATTCCAATTAATATTCAATACAATAATAATATATTAATACTATTGTAATATCATTTAGTATAGTATAATATTAAATAATATATTATTAAATGATTAATGTATCATTATTAAATAATTAATATTAATAATACTAGTACAAGTATTATACTAATACTATTATGTATATATATATATATATATATATATATATATATATATATATTAGATTAATATAATAATTATAACGATATATATTTAATACAATATAATTATATTAATACAAGTATTATACATACTATCATTCTTTCAAATTATATATAATATTTTGATGGATATGAAAAAAAAAAAAGAATTTATCGGGATTGATTAAAAAAAATATAGAAAATAAAAAGAACAAAAAAATATTTTGCAACCTACATATATATATATATATATATATATATATATATATATATATCATACACATATACACACACATTTGTATTTACATATGTATATCTTGTGCAATGAAAGTGAAACGGGTAAAGTGGATCAAACGACATTTTTCTGGGCACACGCATACACACACACACACACACACACACACAGAAACACACCTCGGAGTTTTCTAGCGTAATGGCAGACCCGCGAAAAATCGATGTCCGCCCGTATAAACGACGCGCCCATTTGCGATATTACGCCGATCAGAAGTATATCGTGGAAAATCGTACGTACATACGGCCATAAAATATTTATCATAGCTGGACAAGAGGAATAAAGGGAGGGAAAGGGGGAGAAAGAGAGAAAGAGAAAGAGAGAGAGAAAGAGAGAAAGAGAGAGAGAAAGAGAGCGAGAGAAAGAGAGAGAGAAAGCTTAATCGAACGTTGAAACGAAGTGGTTACAACGGGAAATACACGTATAATAAATATATACATACACACATGCGTATATATACGTACATACATACATACATATACATACATACGTGCGGTAAATATTCAACACACACACAAATACATTTTATGTGTATTCTGCGACACGTGGATGTCTCTCATAATGGAAGAGACACCCTCGACTATCATAATGAAGAGCATGAAAAAACATGGTGTTCACTCCTTCCTTTCCTCCCATCCTCTCTCTCTTTCTCTCTCTTTTTTCTCTCTATCGGTTTCTTCCCCTTATGTGTTTTAACGTTCGTTTCCATGAATGTTTCAAGCATTGAAAGAGAATACAACACGCTCGATAGATTCGAAACGATTAAGGGTGAAGATGAGAGAGAATGACTTTGCGAAAAAACGAGCAGATGGTTAAAAAAAAAAAAAAAGGGGTGGGGGGCCATATTATTGAAACAGTATAAATAATTCGACAAATATTTTCACATGATTTTATCACTATGTACGATTATGGAGATTATTTTCAAAGAAAACACACTTTCGTATAGGCAAATAACGATTATGTTAGATCGTCGGTAAGAAAAATAAGATTATGTTCTTTATTATAATACTTCGTTATCGTTACACATACGTGTATACGTTGTGTATGTACTTACACGGTACTTACGTGATGTAGCTTTTAGGTACGTACGGTTGAGGCTATGTTTCGTTATTATTTCATTTATCCTTATGGAAACAATGGAGGGATAATTTAGCTTTTGATATTTTTCAAAGGGATAAAAAGATAAAGAAACAGTTTTAGCTCATGTTTCGAAAGCAAAAAGTTATCAAAAAAAAAAAAGGAAAAAAAAAAGGAAAAAAAAAAGGAAAAAAAAACATTCCCCGAAGAGAGCACCAACACAGTATATACTTGTAATTATATATATATATATACATACATCATACATATGTTCATATATACATATATACAATATCAATTATATAATCAATCTTGATTCTCTTTCATTTATATCTTCATTTTTTTTTTTTTCAAAGTACACAAAGAAAGAAAAAGAGAACGGGAAATGAAAAAAGAAATTCAATCGCGTTCGTTGTAAAGCCATTTTAAAAATTTCCTTCTAAAAAAAAAAAAAAAAAACTACATCACTATAACTACAAATTCTAATTTTCTAAACTTCTTCCCGTCCCTTTTTTTTCCCTTTTTTTCAGACAAAAACGCATCATAGACGACATAATATAGATTTTTGAAAAAAAATGTGTATTCGTTGGACAATATCTCTAAAATGCAAAATACAACGGAAGTCAGTCACTGTTGTAGGGGTGAAATAAGTCCCTCTCTCCCTCTCGGCTCGTCGCTTATACTACCTACATAGTACTACAACTACCACCCTAGTACTGCTACTGCTGCCGCCACCGTTGCCAGAGCTTGGTCGTTAAATCGTGAATATGTCTACGGAAGGTGTGGCCCTACGAGCATAACACCGATCGAAGGGGGCGATAATGCTTACGATTCGAAGGTAGGCTCTCTCTCTCTCTCTCTCTCACACACATACTCATTCTCTCTCTTTCTCTCTCTCTCTCTCTCACACATACTCATTCTCTCTCTTTCTCTCGTTGAAAAAAAAAGGGGGTTGCTTCGCTTGAAAACTATATTCGCGTTTGCATAATACTCGTGAATGTAAGAAAAAAAGAAAGAGGAAAAGGGAGAGAGAGAGAGAGAGAGAGAAAGAGATAAAGAGAGATAAAGAAAAATACAGAGAGAGAGAGAGAGAAAGGGAGGGTGGGAGGGAGAGACTACTAGATATTTTATATCTGATATTGTATTAGTATCTGATCGACGAGCAAAGGGTTGGATTATGATGATTCGTTATATCGTTTTGATACGAATCTTAACATAACTTAAACGACAAAGAGCAATATTGTGTAGCAACAAGAGCAACAGCACTAGCAATTGCAATAACAATTGTAACAGGAGCAACAGGAACAAGAATGGTGGTGGTAGTAGCCACCATAAACACACGGACTTGCGTTCCGCGATGCGATTTCCTCTCTTTCTCTCTCTCTCTCTCTCTTGCTTTTGCCGTCGCCCCTCCCTGCCCCACCCCACATCCCGTCGCCATCACAGTCACCGTCACCACTACCACTGGCGCGATGCAACCCAAAAGGAACGAAATATTCAGGATGCTAAATCTCTCGATTCCCTTTTATGTGTATGTATATGTCTATGTGTATAGATGTGCGTGTGTGTATGTTTATCCTTAATTAGTTGCAGGTATTAAAACTTGGTCGCTTTATATACGGGCGTAACTCCCGATTAAGTCCGAACACTAATTAGCAGAGAAGGCATACGAAGGGGTTCTCGTTCTACATTGCTATTTGGTAGGTAACCGATGAGATACGATGGAACGATCGTTATATAATATTTTATTTATTTGAAACTCGATCGATCGTTAATGAAGAAATTTTTTCTTTTTTATTAAATAACATCCTTCGCAATTCATTCCGAAAAGCAGCTCGCAGTGAGAGAGATAGAGAGAGAAATCGGAAAAGGAAAATTTCATAAAAAGAAAAAAAAACAGAAAAAGAAAGAAGATACTAATAAAATTAGAATAAAATAGCTTAGAATAAAATAAAAAAGAAAGAAAGAAGTCGACGATATACAAAGAAAAAAAGCAAAATGTTGAGGATATACAAAAAACAAAAAATATACGTAAAAGAAATGGCGACGACGTACGAGAAAAAAATGGCGACGACGTACGAAAAAAAATGGCGACGATGTACGAAAAAAAAGAAAGAAAGAAAGAAAGATAACAGAAAAATATCGCCGACGTACGGAAAAAAAGAAAAAAAAAAAAAGACGACGACGTGCGAGAAAAATTAAATTGCAATCTAGACGATTCATTGATACCACCGAGAGGATATGATGTAGCGCGCGCGCGCACGCGGCCGTCGTTTCCGCAGCTATTTCGACCCGACTTTTTAAATGCATCTCTCCCCTCCTCTCTTCTCCAGTTCCATTACTATTACAATCATACACTATACCATCACCATCATCACCCCCGTTCTCTCAAGTTTTTCTACTTCTTCCTTCTCTACGTATTCTCGATATTCACAGGCGGACTCCCATTCTTTATTCTTAGTCTACGGTAATTTGCATTTTTGCCTCTGAATTTCTTGTCAACAATGAGAATTGAAAGAGAAAGAAAGAGAGAGACAACGACAAGCAAATGGACGGACAGAGACATACAGACAGAAAGAAAAAAAGAGAAATATATATATATAAAGAGAGAGAGAGAGAGAGAGAGAGAGAGAAAGAGAGAGAGAAAGAGTGAAGTTAAGGGGCGATAGTGGGTTAAGAAGAGAAGGAGGAGAGTAAGACAGCCAGAAAAAGATTAGTTAGACCGGAAGAGACCAACCGACCGACAGACCGACCTCTCCTCCTTGTCTTCTCCTCTCCTCCTCCTCTTTCTTTTCGTTCTCGATGTGGAGCTCGTTAACCGGACAGCAGCACCAAGCCGGACACAGGATACACGACAAGGAGAACAATAAAAGCATGTTCTCGCGTCTTCGTCATCGGCGCGTATATTTGGAAGATAACGATGTATGTGTTTCCTGTTTGTATGTATGTGTTAAGTGTATATATATGTTCATAAAGGCACAGGAGCATGAACGTGTACATGGAACATGGGCATAGGACATGGACATGGGACATGGGCATGGGACATGGGCATGGGACATGGGATATGGATATGAGTATTTGTATGCGCGTGCGATTGGTGCATGTATTTGAACATTACATATATACGTGTTTTGGTGGACATATATATATATATATGTATATATACCTGTACGTTTGCACACGTAAATGTATCCCTCCCTTCTGCCCCCAACGCCCCCCACACTATCTCCTTTTACTCTCTACCTCTCTATCTCTCTCTCTACCTCTCTACCTCACTCTCTCTCTCTCTTCAATCGAGTTGCTTTTGTATTGCAAGATCCGCATCCGGTCCCGCAAACGGAAAGTTGCGTTCGACCCGCCGATGCGTGAGAAAAAAAGATAGATGTATGTATGTATGTATATGTATGTATGTATGTATGTAATTCGTTTGTCTCTTTTCTCTCGCTTTAAGAGCAAACATTCTACACTATTTTTTTTTTTGTCATACATAGTGTTTCTATGTAAGGAACGAAAAAAATATAATGCAAATGGTGGAACGAGTAAACACTCTCTCCCCTCACCCTCCCGTCTCCCTCCCACAACGATCGAATGCAAACGAAAATTCAAATAGATGTGTGCTTGACATAGACAGAGAGAGAGAGAGAGAGAGAGAGAGAGAGAGAGGAGAGAAGGGGAGGGAAAGATACGGGAGGAATATAAAGTTCTAGGAAAAGTTTGATGGACGCAAATAATAGAAAATGACGACGAGATAAGGTACGAATCATACAAGATGTCGGGCTATATAAATGGTACCATATATATATAAGTAAATGTATGTAACGTATTGAGCAAATTCAAATACTACGAAAGAGAGATAAAATATTGTCGTAGCGTCTCTCCGTAGAACAATTTTGTTTTTTTGAGAAGGAATTTCTTTCTTTTTTTTTTTTTTTTTTTTTTTTACGTTACTTGAAAATAATTCATTAAGAAAAAAAAGAAGAAGAAGAATAATAAGTAAATAAACGAATGAGAAAAAATAAAAGTAAAATAAAAAAAAATTAAAAAACAAAAGATATATACAATTTTATCTACAAATAATTGTATGCGCTTCTATTTATTTGCTCAATACTTTTTATTAATTAGCTATAAGTATCTCGTAACAAATAAAACAAAAAAAAAAACAAAAAAAAAAACAAAAAAAATCGATTGTACGAAACGATACCCATGGCAAAATAGCAAATTAACATAATCTCTTTGATGGATCAAATAAAGAAACTAAAGTAAAAGACACAAGAGAAATATTATATCGAATTCATATCGCGTAGAATTCAGTTTCAGCGAATTTTAAAGCTGAGATATTGTAGGATAAATTTCAACAAACAAACATACATACATACATACATATAATACATACATACGTACGTACGTAAATAAATGCTATCTATCTATCGTCATCATATCTATCGTTCAAATTCTCAATTGGTTCCCGTCGAGATATACTTTGAATATGACGACGGCATGTGAGAATGAGAAGCTCCAACGAGTCATGGCAGAGAGCAATTCAAGGCGTTGCTTTTTGCAAGTATAATTCAAATATTTGTCATCGTCGTGCCGCGAGCCACGAATAATGATAATGATACTTCTCCATGTCGGTAGAATGACTAATATATATATATATATATATATATATATATATATATATATATTTATATATATATATATATATATATATATATATATGCATTATTAGTTAGCAGTACGTATAAGTCATACGCTGATACACCGATAAGGAGAACACATATATTATACATACGTAGATACACACACACACACATACATATTTGTGATTTCAAATGCATCTTTTCTCATGGCTCCATCAAACGCACCTTCTTCTTGTATATCTCCACCCTCTACCCTCTACCCTCCACCCATCTTCGATCCAGTCGTTAAAATGTTTACATAGGGGAAAAAAAAAAAAAGAAAAAAAAAGTAGAAAGGAAAACAACATGAACATAACCTGGAAGAAGCTTTGATCTAATAACAAATGCTGTATAAACTTATGTTAAATAGATAAGTAGCAACGGCAGTGTAGTTAACAACAGTAGAACCAGCAGAAGCAAGCAAAGGGTAATGAAAAGTGTGCAAACGAGAGAATTGCATTAACTATGCATAATGTTCGTTTAAACAAGGCGAGATAATAAATGTGTTATATAAAATGATGATAACAGTCGACGATGTGAAAGAAAAAGAAAAAAACAGAAGGCGAAAGAGATAACGGGGAAATGAAAGAAGAAAAAAAAAAATAATAATAATAAAATACAACGGAACAGGGTCAATGTGGTCAATTAATAAAGTAATTTTATTAAAAATCAATCACTCATTTTTAATATTAGGTATATTATATTAATTCTGGTGTTATTTTTTTTATTTTTTTATTTTTTATTTTTTTTTTTTTTTTTTTTCTTATTGAGAATTGTAAAACCGCAAATCCAATGAAAGAAAAACAAATCTAAAACATATATAACTGATTGTTCAATAAAATCATTTAACAAATTTTCCTACTAACCTGTATTAAAATAATAATTTCAATACATGATATATGTACTGCATGAGGAAACGTGAATTATGTGAAAAGAAAGAGAGAGAGAGAGAGAGAGAGAGAGAGGTTTCAAGATTCTTTATCCGCGTCATTGGATTTGTCTGCGATAAACTTACGTAACATCTCGATATACTAATCACACTGTATAATCATACATACGTAATTACCATAAATATAAATGAATATATTGATTAAAATGTATTCAAGAATATGATCATTGCTAGGCGTATCACTTTTTCTTTTTTTTTTCTTTTTTTTTTTTCCTTTTATTTTTCATGGTTCGATTTTTATCGTTCGTTTCAATTTATTTATTCGTTCGTTTGTTCATTTGATCGTTCATTTGGTTTTATCTTTTATTTACTTTACTTATTTATTTATTTACTTTTTTTTTTTTTTTTAACTCTTTCTTTAGAAAAATATCGACTCAACGCGACATTTTAATGTATTGAATATAAGCCGTGGCGTGACAAAGTACAAATATCTGGAAAAGAAAAAAAAAAAAAAAAAAAGAAAAAGAAAAATGAAAGAAAGAAAAAGTTTTCTCGCATAAAATTCACGATCGATAATTTTATCACGTCTGATAAAATTTTGCGTCTATCTGTTATATTAAAAATATGACGTACATGTGTATTATAATATCTATATATATGCATTACGATCGTTATAATGCGTAATGTCGGAAATTGTAATATTTTATTTTCGAAATAAATAAATGTAATAATTTTTTTTTATTAAATATTCTAATATTGTATATACGAATAGTATATAATAGTATCGAGTAATGATAACTCGAAGTAATATAAAGAAGATTTATTATATCGAATCTTAAATGACGTTGCTATTTTCAATAAAAAAAAAAACTTTTATATAGTATTTTATATGTAAATTAATAATATTAATACTTTTTATAATATAAAAAAAAAAAATCCAATATCATAAATACAAATGGTATAGTATTGAGTAGACTCTTAAGTAATATTAAAATTTTCAATAAGAAAAAACAATTTACAGTGTGTATTTTATATCTAAATAAAGTATAGCTAATATTTTTTGTCCATATAAAATACCAATTTTATAATATATCTGAATAAGTTTTTTGAGCAATGACTAAAATAAAATAAAAAAATTAATTTTTTAGATTATATATTTCATATATATATATATATATATATATATATATATATATATATATATTATATGGTCCTTTACATAATGTCGGAATTTTCAATAAAACATTTTTGATATAACTTTACATATTTAAGTAAAGAATAATAAAATTTATTAATTGAGAATTCCAATAGTACATTCCAATGTTATATATACATGTACACACACACACACACATACGCACACCAATAATATAATACTGATTTGATCCTTAAGGTTGGAATTTTCAAAAAAAAAAAAAAAAAAAAAAAAAAAAAAAAATTTAAACATAGTGCTACTTATTTCGACATAAACTATTGCAAATATCGATAATAGACTTTATTGGCCAGGTCGATATAGATTGAACGAAGATTTCAAGGTTATTACAAGTTTTATTAAAACATGGCTTCCTTCTTCTCTTCTGTATTCCGAACATGGAATATTATTACTAAGCAAAAAGATTGAAGAAGTTCCTCGAGACAAGCTTGTCTTCTTTTTCTTCTTCTTCTTCTTCTTCTTCTTCTTTTAGATAAATAGATAGATATAGAACCAGCGGAATTAGCTGTTGCATCGATGGCAATACTCGTTAAAAGCTTGATAGATTATAAAGAAAAGATGAAAAAAATAGGAAAGGCTTTCTAGATAACCAAGAACGATAATAGTGGAGCTAACCAAAGGATATACATATATATATATATACTATACATATATATATATATACATAGATACATACATATAAACGATGGTTTTTCTCTGATGTAAAAAGCAGAGATACAGGTGGTGTATATATATATATATATATATATATATATATATATATATATATATATATATATATATATATATATATATATATATATATATATATATATATATATATACGTACTTTTCTTTCGTAGAGACTGTTTCGATTCTTAACATCGCGAAAGTCACAGAAGAAAAATAGCAAGGGCTATGATAACGAGCGGTGAAGGAGTTTTATAGCTACTTCTCTGATGATAAGCCACGGACGACCTGTTTCGTTTCGACGTCATCATCCTTCTTCTTGTCGTCGTCGGTGAGGAAAGGAAGAAGAAGAAGAAGAAGAAGAAGAAAAAGAAGAAAAAGAAGAAGGAAAAAAAATTTCTGTCGACAAGATGGGACTTAAGGTTTTTTAGATTCCTTCGAAGTAGGTGGCGCCAGCATTGGAATATAAAGAGATGAGAAAAACATGTACATAGGTGAGTTAAACGCTATACGGAGTGTGTCTTGTCTTCTTACTGTCTGTCTCTCTCTCTCTCTCTCTCTCTCTCTCTCTCTCTCTCTCTCTCTCTCTCTCTCTCATAAGGTATGTGTGTATATATGCTTTGTGTTTGTGTCGTCTCTGTCCTTTTATTCTTCTTCTTCTTCCTCCTTTCTTTCTTTCATTCATTCTCTTTCTTTCTTTTATTCTCTACTCTTTTTTTTTCTTCTCTTTCTCTTTTTCCTTTTCCTTTTTTTTTTTTTACGATTTTCTCGATAGTACGACTACCAGGAAACAATAGGAGGAACAATTGTTCCGAAAAGTACCCTTAGGGGCCAAGAATCCCAGTCTCTCTCTCTCTCTCTCTCTCTCTCTCTCTCTCTTTTTCTCTCTCTTTATCTTTCTATCTAACTCTCTTTCTTTACCGACCAACCACGTTTTCCTCTTTCTTTCCCTCTCACTCTTTCCTAACTCTATCACTATCTCTCTATCTCTTTCTTACTAGACTTCTATCGTTTCTTCACTTTGACTACATGAGTCAGAGACAATGGCCAAGAATTCTAGTGCCAATATGGCGGCCAAAGCTTTTCTTTCGAAACGATTGTCGTGAGCCTTGGGTCTTCTGATGTTAACGTACCCACCCATCCCCACCCCATCGCCCTCCCTCATCGCACAATAATCCAATTGAAATTTAATATGATTTTTAACTTTCATTTTTTATTTCCTTTACGTTTTCTTTTTCTTTTTCTTTCACGCCACCCTCCCCCCACCCCACCTTATTATTATTCTCTCTTCTTTCAATGCTCTTCCTAACCTTTTTCCTTTTGCATATTTTATATCAATTCCAAGAAAATCGCGTCTCGAGGACAAAAGGATTTTAATACATATAATTGAGAGAGCAGCGAATTAATCTAGTTTAATGAAAAATCGTCATAGTTTTTGAATATGATATAAATATTTTCTCTCTCTCTCTCTCTCTCTCTCTCTCTGTCTCTCTCTCTTATTCATTCACTCACTCACTCCAATTATTCCAGTTTC
Organism: Vespa crabro; assembly: GCF_910589235.1. NCBI lineage: Eukaryota > Metazoa > Arthropoda > Insecta > Hymenoptera > Vespidae > Vespa > Vespa crabro. Next base: position 10,511,849 of record NC_060957.1, read on the forward strand.
TCGAAGGAAGATTTCAAACGCATACAACGCGACGCGGCGTTGCATTGAAAAATGCTTTTGCGTGCCATTTTCATGCGACGTGTGAAGTTCGTACATACATACATACATACATCCATATATACATATACATAAATACACGTATACACACACAACATAGACGACCTCGTGACATTCTACTAGAATATCTCTAGAATTGGCACGAATGCCGCCGAGATGCTGCTACTCGATTCGATCTCTCTCTCTCTCTCTCTCTTCCCTCACTCTCTAGCCCCCACCCGACGACATCATCAATGCTTTAGATATCTCTTCTCTCTCTCTCTCTCTCTCCCTCTCTATAAATATATATACTCATGTATGTACTCTTGTACTTACATTATATATACGTCATCTTGTTTTTCTTTCCTCTCTTTGTCTCTTTCTTTCTTTTGTTTGTTCGTCATTTTTGTTCGTCGTTCGTAATGTCGATAAAGGAAAGAGAGAGAGAGAGAGAGAGAGAGAGAGAGATATCACCCACCGATTATTATTATTATTATATTTCTCATTTATTATCTGATAATAAATATATATATATATCCAAAATTAGTAATCTTTTGTTCCACTTTATTAGAATAAATTATTAATAACAATGAAGATTAGAGGTAGAAAAAAATGAAAAAACGAAAAACAAAAAGTGAAAAATAAATGAGAATGAAACGAAACGAAACGGTGGTACGACAAATCCGTTTTGATTTTTTAACGCACACACGACGCACACGCACAACCAAGCACACAGGCACGTATTCACGTACGTAGTATTCATATCATAAAAAAAAAATGAATAAATAAATAAATAAAAAATAAATAAAAAAAAGTAAAAAACCGTTGAAAAAATGAAAAAAAAAAAAAACAAACAAACAAACAAGAACAAAAAACGACGAAAGATATGAAAAATTCAATTATCATTCAGATTTCTTGTGACATACATAACACATACACACACATACACACACAACATACCAACCACACACCCAAAAACAACACATTGATATTCCCATTCATAGAAGGACACTCGGGATATCCCGTGCCGCCCGTTAGCAACCAATGCGCGAACAAACGAAACGAAACGAAACGAAATGAAATGAAACGAAACGAAAGTAGACGAAACGAAACGAAACGAAAAGAAACGAAATGAAACGAACGAGAGTCCGAAACTTGTGCTTGTTTCGAAGTCACTGTTTCAAGCATCGTTATCGAAAGAGAAAGAGAGAAACAGAGAGAGAGAGAGAGAGAAAGATATATATATATATATATATAGAGAGAGAGAGAGAGAGAAAGGTGAGGGACTATTAATGGGAGAGTATCGAGAAAAGAGGGTTGCAGTCGTTAAAAAGCCTTGGAATGTGGCGCTTCGACATTTCTGCGCTTGGCTGCGATGAAACACACTCATATACATTTACGTGTTCAAATATATATACACTCATTTTTACACATACAAACATACACATGCACACACGCATACAAAGACACATGACACGTACGAATATGTGCATGCATACATGCATGCATAATGATTCTTTTGGTCACATCGAGGAACGTGAAAATGCGTATTTGAACACGACCCAGTGGGTAACAGAGAGAAAGAAAGAGATGGATGGATGGATGGATAGATATATATGTATGCATATGTTATGTTGGTATGTATATATATATATATATATATATATATATATATATATATATATAGACAATATATATCTACTTGGAGTTGTACTGTAATCCGCGAACGAGGAACGTTTCTATAGACTCGCATCGTCTGCCATTCAACGACGTGAATATTCAGCTCACGCTTGAGTACGATGGAGACAGAGATAGAGACAGATAGATAGATATATATATATATATATATAGAGAGAGAGAGAGAGAGAAAGAGAGAGCGCAAATCTTCGAGAAGGCGTCCAAGAAGGATGAAAAAATTTCAATGAAGGAGGAAAGTAAAAAGAGAATTTAAAATGTTGAATCCGTTTTTTTTTTTTAATATACCCTTTCTTTGACCTTGCATACTACTTATATGATATACTTGATAAAATTTATTATATTATTATTTCAATTTTATATATAAACTTTTTGTATATATATCTACATATACAGAAACGTATATATACGTTTATTTTATATAGATATTAAAAAAAAAATGTTATAAATGATTAATTTTGTGTGTATATGTTTGTGTGTATGTTTTGTGTAGATGTAGTAACTCTTTTATATTTTGAGGTTAGAACGTGCGTTTTATAAAATTATAATCTAAATTTATATATATATATATATATATATATATATTACTCGTGTCTTAGTTTTATTTTTACGTAGAGATTAGAATGCACATTTCGTGTGCGTTTCAAACTTTTAAGAGATCGAAACAGATATAGTAAGAAAAAGACAGAGAGAAGTGGTCTGATGGAAATCCTCGAGTATATGAACTTTTAACGAAACGAGTTTAGGTATAAGTATGCATGAGAGAGAGAGAGAGAGAGAGAGAGAGAGAGAGAGAGAGAAAGAGAAAGAGAAAGAGAGAGAGATAATGAGAGAATAAATGGAAAGAGAACAAACTGTGGAGGACGATGAAGAAGTGGAAAGCCTCCAGGAAGTAGGTAAAAGGGCACTTTTCGTAATCCTCTTTGAAGTACTTCGTATCGTCCTTTAGGCATTACCATATATATATATATATATATATATATATATATATATATATATATATATATATATATATACATATATACACCATACACACATATATATATATATATATATATATAGTTAATTACTTTCTCTTTATAATCACGAAGAAATAGATAATAAACATAATTGTATGGCAAAATAACTAATAATTTAAAAAAACAGAAGAAAAGGATTAATTTTTATCTCTCTCTCTCACTCATCAAATTTCAATAAATGATTCATGAAATTATTTTTTATTTATCATTTCAGATTTCAAAATTTAGGTTATGTTTGTTCAGCTTAACAAGAAAAGGAGCTCAATTTTTTGTCTCTCTCTCTCTCTCTCTCTCTCTCTCTTTCTTAATCTGTATGTCTATCCGTCTGTTTCTCTTTCTCTCTTTTTCCTTCTATCTATCTCACTTATTCTTCTTTGTTTTAAAATAAAAAGAACAACGGTGCAAGTTCACGTCATTTTCACAGAATTTCTAATCATCTTCAATAAATATAACCGTCATTAATTATCAGTCAATAAAGATAAACAAAGACAAATACATCTCTCTTTCTATATATACATATATATATATATATATATATATATATATATATATGCAAATATATGTACATATATTTGCGCGCATAATCTTCCATGAATATGATGAGTTTACAATTTTTCGTTATTGGCTTTCAATAATATCGAGTCCCTCCCTATCCCTCTCCACTTACCACCCCCTCTCTCTTTGTCCTTTAACATAATTATGATATAAGAAAATTTAACAAGGAAGATAAAAAATAAAAACAATATATACGGACGAAGAATACGAAAAAGAAGAAAAGAAAAAATGAAAAGTAAGAAATAAATAAAAAAAGAAAAAACAAAAAAAAAAAAAACAGAAAAAGAAAAAAACAAAAAATGAACAAGAACGGACAAATGACATACGAGAAGAGTTGCACTGGATCCAGTCAATTCATAAAAAGAAAAGAAAAAAAAAAAAAAAAAAGAAAAAAAAATAAATAAAAAATAAAAAAAAAATAAAAAAAGATAAAAAAAAAGACGTATGATGATCACCTCCGTCGTCGTTTTGTCGTCAATTCATTCGCGATCACTCAACACATGACATAAACACATACACACAAACACAGGCGCACATGCGCACGTATGCAACAAGAGCGCTTAATGATGAGTAAAACGAAAAAATCGAATACTATGAGTCGAAGAAAAGAGAAACGCGAGAGACATTATGGCTGCAACAGTTGTGCATCTCGACACAGATTTAATGCGCGAACGTGTATCGTCCTCGAACTAATTATTCTCTTCAAAGCATACATTCGCTTTCTCTCTCTCTCTCTCTCTCTCTCTCTCTCTCTCTCTCTCTCTCTTTCTTCCTTGTACACACGTGTATATATACGTGTATATATGTATACACATACTTACTCATAGATACATGAAAATGTGTGTAGTGTGTGTGTGGGTGTGTATGTATATATACTCTCCTTTTCTGTTTCTTTCTATCCGCCTACAAAACTATTTTAAGCTACCGATTTGACCTGACTCGGGGTTCTCGACTTTCAATGGATGATGACGAAGGAAAAAAGGGAGGAAAAAAAGGGGAAAAAAAAAAAAAGAAGAAGAAAAAAGAAGAAGAAGCAGAAGAAAAAGAAGTAAGATGAAAGATACTGTTTTATACTTTTAAAAGAAACATTCAAACAAATCTTAATATTTCTCAACGATAATTACGCGTTAATTTTCATTCACGAAAGGTCATAGGAAAAGGTCGGGAAGAAAGGACACGCGGATGATGTAAAAATCGTTTGAATTGCGTCTGTCCCGTCGAGAGAGAACCCGTTGACACCAAACGCGGAAAAATTCAAATGTCAAATAATATTTAACTTGTTTTTTCTTCTTTTTTTTTTCTTTTTCTCGTAATCGTCGGCTCAAAGAGATATATAAATGAGACGAAGAAAATAAACGAGAGAGAGAGAGAGAGAGAGAGAGAGAGAGAGAGAGAGAGAGAGAGAGAAAATAAATACATAGGATAAAAAGATTAACAACAAAAATAATAACAATAATAATAACAAAAGTGACGAAGACGTCGACGACGACGACGAAATGAATAAATGAAAAAAGAAAAATTAAATAAATAAAAAATAAAAAAATTTTCCCAACAAAAATGTGACAGAAAAATAAAAAGGAAAAAAAAAAAGAAACATGGAAAGTAAGTGAAAATAAACGCGTGAGAGAGAGAGAGAGAGAGAGAGAGAGAGAGAAATAAAGAGATTAACAACGACAATACAACAATGAAATAAATAAATGAAAATAAAAAAAAAAAGAAGAAAGAAACAAAACAAAACGATAAAAATATATGGAGAAAAAAATCTCCGATAACAACAAAATTGAAAAAATGTCTGTGGTCGAGTATGATGACATAGAAAAAAAAAAAAAAAAAAAAAAAAAAAAGAAGAAGAAGAATGAAAAGACAAAAAAAGAAGAAAAAGAAAAAACAAAACATGAAAAAAAAAACTAAATAAAAAAAGAAAGAAAGAAAGAAAATAAATGAATAGAATAGACGAGGATCAGAAAGTCAGTATATACTTCTTGTGGCTTCTGGTTTCTTCGTGTGTATATACCCATCTACACACACGCGTATGGATTGCATAAACCGCACAACCAACTCTCTGTTTCTTCCTCGTAGCCGCAGAGAACTATTCCCGTTTATGCATGAGATTTTCCATTTCCCAGAGACGCAAGGTCGTTTTCCGTGTTGAAAGAAAAGGGGAGAGGGAGAGGAGAGGGTAGAAAGAGAGGAAAAAAAAAATTAGAAATAAGAGGCAGAGGAGAAATTGTCATGTTACGGCCCTCCTACCCCTTTATTTTCCATTTTTTTTCTTTTTTTTATTTTTCATTTCTCTCTTTTTATATTTCTTCTATTCCAATTTCACTTCCCCTTTTTTTTTTATACATGCGTGCGCGATTTTACTATATATATATATATATGTATATATACGGAGTCGGTATAATTTTGAAATTTACCGAAAGCCACTTTTTCAAGGTTCTTCAACAGAGAGAAGAGGATCGTTAAATATGGCCACCGCTTCGATAATTTCGAAGGAAACCATGTCGTGTCGCAGCTTATCCGACGACGACATCTTTTCGTATTCAGAATGAGATTATTTTAAGATAAAAGATAGACAAGAGAATATAATTTCTCTTATGAATACGTTCCTTTTCTTTTCTATTTTTCTTTTCTTCTTTTATGGTTTTTTTTTTTTTTTTTTTTTTTTAATGTACTATCTATTAATTTTAATATTAAACAATCTTTAATTTAACGTAATTGTTCATTTTTATATATACTATTTGTATGTGTATATATATATATATATATATAATATATACACATATAATATATATAGCAGTATATTAATATATTATTAAAGTATATTACATTATAATATATGTGATCGTCGGCAACATACGAATATTATTGTACATATACAAATTAATAGTAATAATATACTATAGTAAGTATATATAAAAATAAAGGGAGAACGAGAGAGAGAGAGAGAGAGAGAGAGTGCGATGAAGAATAAAACGCAAGAAAATAAAAATAAAAATAGAAAAAGAGAAAAAGAAAGAAAAAATAACATAAAACAACGAAGCCTTAATTCGCACGTGATATGTATTACACATGATATTACATATATACATGTACATGCACATATGCATATGTACAATGCATAAAAAAAGAAAAACAATCTTCACAAATCACCCCATCATTTTCTTCATTGTTCCACCTATCATCGCTAGAGAAAAAAAAAAAAGAAAAGAAAAAAAAAAGAAAGAAAAGAAGAATAAAAAGTGAAAAGAAAGAGAAAAGTAACAAAAAAAAAAAAAAAAAAAAAAACAAAGAAAACGAAAAGTTGAGAAGACAAAGGAGAAAATGAAAAAAGTCTCGTCTCTTTGGCATATACCAACGTCGTCTCTCTGCCTCTGATCCGGTTGGTCATTATGGAAATTATGGTTGGTAATGTTTAGTAGTAGTGGTAGTGGTAATGATGGTGGTGTGCCTTGGGAAGCATCAGGTAAATATACGACGAAAGAAAAAAAGAGAGAGAGAGAGAGAGAGAGTAAAAGAGAGAGAGTAAAAGAGAGAGAGAAAGAAAGTCTTTCGTACGATGTTCCAGTTTCTTCTTTAGCATGGTATTCAACGAAGAACGAACGGTTGCGGGTAAAGTGACCTCTCAAGGTCGTTTCGTGGCGAAGAGGAGAAAAGAGACCGGAAAGAATTCATTCTCTCTCTCTCTCTTCACCTCCTTTCTTTCTTTCTTACTTTCGGTCACGGACCACACGCTTTATCTAGATTTTAACCAATGTATGTTGTGTATGTGTGTGTGTGTGTGTGTGTGTGTGTTGCGTGAGTGTATTGTGTGTGTAGGAAGCTTACAAGCCTGCCCCCCCCCCTCCTTATTGCACTGTAAACGAATCCGAATACGTGAACACAAAGGTGCCTTGCGTTTCTTGCCTCGTAATTTTCTCACCTGTATATAAGCACGAGCGGGCGTACGTACGTGTACGTATATGTATATGTAGTGTAAGGGGTTGAGAGAGAAAAAAAAGGGGGGGGGGCGGAAAAAAAAGAAAATTATAGCTTGGAATTACTACATTACTTACATTCCTATTTTTGTTTTTATTTGTTCTTCGTTTTCTTTTTATTCTTTTCTCCCCCCTCCCCCCCCCACGTAGATACGAAGAAGAAAATTTAAAAAAGAATAAAATATAATATAATGATATAATATAATTTAATTTATATAATATTAGTATGATTATATAATACTACGAATAGTAAATATCATGACTTTGAAATTAGATAATATTGTTAATAAATACAAATAAACATGTTGACAATTAATAAATTAATTAATCAGTACAAAAATAATTTTCGGATAAAATTATTTTTCCTCTCTTTTTTGTCTCTCTTTTTTTTTTATTTAATTATTAGAAAAGATTTAATACAAATCGAATGAAGAAACTGGACGTACTAGTGACACGTGTAATAGTAATTAAAAGTAATAATAAAGTGAAAATTGCAAAATTTATCGAAAGAAAAAGAAAAAAAAGAAAAAAAAATTCTGTACGATTTCCTTTTAATTAACCTAACCTCATTTGCTTTAAACATTATACATACATATATAATGGAAACGAAATGTTTATTAATCATTTAAAGAGTATAAAGTTCAAAGTTCTCGTGAGACTGAATTTAATAACGTCGTAGTTAGCGTATTGGTTAACAAAGTTAACTCTTTAACGAAGCTAATGCAATGCAAACGAAGAACGACGCTTATTCGCGTTCAGTATAAGAAGCGCGACGATAACATGATCGGTGTACATGCGTACCGAGCGACGGTCAAAGTTCACAGGCCGAATGATTATCCATTCCGTTGAGTTCGACAGGTTAAACGATAGATGAGAAAAGGGAGAGAGAGAGAGAGAGAGAGAGATAGAAAAAAAGAGAGAGAAAAACGTGGGCGAGAATATCGTACTCTGTTATTTGAAGCTAAAGTGTGACTCCTACTACTTTCATTAATTGCTACTCTTTGTATAAAAATAATTATTATTATTTATCATTGTCTCCGAGCAATAAAAAAAAAAAAAAAAAATAAAAAAAAAATAAAAAAAATATAAAAAAAAAAATTAACAAAAGAAAAAGATCATTAAGAAACAAAGAAAAAATTGTAAATGATTAAACTTAATTTTTTTTTTTTTGACATAATGTATTTAATTAAGGCATTAAATTTAAATCGTACAATGCCTCGCAGCCATCTTGAATCTTTTTTTGTACACTTGTAATTTTTAGGTTAGTACGATTCGACATTAAGAATATGTGTCTACATTAAGAAAATAAGAAAATATTTGATTGGAATTTATAACTGCTGTTGATTATTGCTTCAGGAGAGGTAGAAAAAAAAATCATTAAGTATATTATTATTGAAAAAAGAAAAAGCAAAAAAACAACATATTAATTATGTATTTTCTTTCCTTTTGTTTTTTTTCTTTTTATATAATGTATATATAGAAATAATAGTTTCTTATAATCATTACGTAATCATCTTAAATCTTTGCCATTGGTAATTAAAGTTACCTTGATTGAGATACACGTTTCTATTCGTTTCATTTCATAATTATTGGCTGGCCATTTCGAATTTTCTTTTTTTTTTTTTCACTTTTATTTATTGTTAATTACTTTAATTTACATTCATTTTTAATTAATTTTTTATTAACTACTAATTAACTTTTATTTAATTCACATTAATCAATTTGATTTATTATTGATATGGGGAAAAAAAAAGCAAGATAAACATTGTACTTAGAAAAATCATATTCTTATGATCAAACTGTAGGCCATCTTGAAATTTGTTTGAATCGTCATTTAGGTTATGGACAATTCATAATGCATGTAATATGCTTTTACATATAATGAAAATATGTTGGCTAGAATATTTTTGCTTTGTATGTACCGTTGTAATTGCTGCTATTTTGGATTCTCAATACTATGAATATATATATATATATATATTATACATATATATATATATATATATACATATGCATGTGTATGTATGTATATATGCATGAGAATGATAAATTAAGTAAACGTGACGGTAAGGAATTCGCGGAAGTCGCGCTTCGACGAACAGACTGGATTTATTGTCAGATCGCGTCATAGATAGTCATCAGAGGCTTAGAATCTCTAAACGACCTTCCCATGTTCCATGTTCCATGTTTGCCGTATCTTCTAACTTGACATAAATAATATACAAATGACTTTCATTATATCCCACTATGAAAGCGACGCCCGTCATAAATACCGTTTCGCTCATTGGCTGCGAAAATTTTTCTTTCGCGAGAGAATTTGATTCTAACGATTATCATTAAGATTATTTACATAAAACGAAACTAACTAACGTAATTATAAAAATGTTTTAATAATAAAAATGATATCTACAAAAAATTTCGGAATGTACATAATCATAAACACAGAGAAATCTCACCCCCATTATGGCCGTGATATTTTTTACACGATAAAATTTGATTTCAGTAATTCATTCGACCAAATAATAATAATAATAATAATAATAATAATAATAATAATAATAATAATAATTATTATTATTATTATTATTATTATTATTATTCTATTGTTATTAAATATGAAAATTAATAAAATACGTTAACCAATATAAAATGAATATTTTTGAATGATCAAAATCGTAATATAACGTTGGATAATTTTTTGCCAAATAAATAAATGAGATAAAAAAGAAAAAAAGAAAAAAAAGAAAAAAAAAAAAAGAAAAAGAAAAACAGAAAAAAAAAGAAAAAAAAATCATTTTATGTAATACAAAGTCGCGTGCACGCGTTTTTTTTTCTTTCCCCCTTTTTTCTTTGATAATAAAAAATTATCATCGAGATCATCGAAAGTTCAACAGACAGTAAATAACTCGTCCCTTTCATTTCTTCGGCCTAACGACCGAATTCGCCAAACAATTTTCACGGTCTAACGAACGAACACTTGTGGAAAATTGGAAAACGAGAAGTTTGTCCGACGACGTCGTCGTCGTCGTTTTAGTACTCTTGAGACGAGTTCTAATAAAAACGCATTAATACTCCTATTATTTGGCTGATTAGATCTTATGCATCAAAAGAAAAATTTTTCATGAATGAATTCGTTCGTTTCGGCCAATGTTAATAAACTCGATTTTCTAAGTTAACTTTCATGTATTTCCAGAGTTGTTAAAAAGAATATTATATTAATATAGAAAAGTCATGTTAACAACAAGTTGAAAAAGAAAGTATTGACACGATATAGTATTTCAACTTTCATTCAATTTTAATAATAATTTTACGTTATTGAAACATACAAATATAATAAAAAAATTATATGTATATATATATTTTAATGTGATTTTTTTTTTAATGTACACAAAAAAAAAAATATATATATATATATATATAATATTTATAAGCTAATTTGGATATTGATCATTCAGCGATTTTACACATACGCACGCAAGCGCGCGCGCACTCACGCATTCATCAAAGAGAAAAATAATAATATTTTATAACAAAAAAAAAAAAAAAAAAAAAAGATAATAAATATAAAAAAGAAAATATATATATATAAAAAGAAAAACGACGGAATTTAATATCGCGGATTGTAACTTTATTTCATCGAGAGTTCATAGAGCGTTCGAATTTATTAGTTCACGTACTCGAAGCGTGGCTTTGCTAATCTGCTTGTAAAAGCAAAAACAAGTGTTTCTCGTACAGCAACGTGCGTCAAGAGATCGCGAAATAAAAAAAAAAAAAAAAAAGAAAAAAAAAGAGAGAGATAGAGATAAATAGGAAGATAGAGGAAGATAGATAAAGATAGATAGATAGATAGACTGAACGAGAGAGAGAGAGAGAGATTACGCGATCGGAATTTGCTGCCGATATTTACAGAAATGATTCAGTATCTTTAAAAGCAGAAATGGATTCTTCTCTCAATCGTGAAAAACATGAAACACGCGAGGCGTATCTCTTTCAACAATCACATAAACGTTTTATTTTATAATTCTTTTATAATCCTTCTTTATTTATTTATTTAAAAATAAAAATCTGTCATATCTAAAATTATAATACTATCAACATTATTATTTTTAGCATATAATAATGTTATGGTAATTCATCAATATGTGTAACTACACTTTTCTTTTTTCTATTATTTTTTTCTTTTTCTTTTTTTTTTTTTTCTTTTCTGTTTTTTTTTTTCTTTATGTCGATCATAATTTAGATATACATAACATCTTAACGCTATAATTTTACTTCGGACGAGATTTTAGCAGTCATTTGATTAATAAAATTCAACGAGTAATTACATTATTATAATAATAGAAATCTTTTCGCTTTTAATTAAATAGATTGGGGAGAAAAAAGGGGGGAGAAAAAAAAAAGAAGAAAAAAAAAAAGAAAGAAAAAGTATAAACATTCCTCGTGCAAAAAATTTTTCAAATCCGTTCGAGTTGTTATTTTCTATAATCGACTCTCTGTTAGAATACATTAAAACGCGACTTAAGTAATGAACGGATTAAAATCGATGACAAAGTTCGGAAGAACGTTTCGTACTTATAGTACGAACTTATATAAATTAGTAGTTTGATGAAAACTGAAACACCGAGAGAAAGAGAGAGAGAGAGAGGGAGAAAAATTTTTAATCAAAAAGTTTTTATCAGGTAATATATAAATAATAAGTGTACAATAAACAATTGGATTGCATTCAAATGCATTTCGATACTTTGAAAAGTAAAAACAATATTTTTATCTTTTTTTTTATTTCTTTCCTTATTATTTTTCTTATTACTATTAACTTTTTATTTTTTTCCTATTATTATTATTATTATTATTATGTCTTTTATTAAATAACTGTTGGCAATTTTTGTTGCTTCTAATATTTCAAAAAATTATGAATTTGAAATTATTAAATATAATACCAGAGTGCAATAGAAATGGATACGTTTACGTATACGAATAAAAATCTTTCTCTCTCTCTCTCTCTCTCTCTCTCTGTTTTCTTTTTTTATTCTTTTCTCTTTTTTTCTCAGAGTAGTTCGATTATACACGAAACAGGACAATGACATCGACTTTCTGGGTCTTCCCTTCCGATGGAACGGAAACCTTTCTTTTCTCTTAACAGTCTAACACGTCTGCTATTCTCTTCCTTTCTCTATTTCTAAACTCCTCTTTTTCCTCTCCTACCTTTCCTCTCCTACGTATCATCCGATGATACGTTAGAAACTCAAGGGAATTCAACCGAATTCCAAACGTTTCTTTCCGCTTCGTCAAACATATATATCTCGTATAACTTTATCCACGACTCCTTCTAATCATTTATTATCTATCCATTTCAGAAGAAAAAAAGGAAAAAAAAAAAAAAAAAAAAAAGAAAGAAAGGAAAAATCGGGAGAGATTTTAAACGAAAAACGAAAGATATATCTATTGCACGGAAATAGAATTCTATCTATTATGTTCGCCTGCAGAGAAATGTCTTTTCGAAGCTATAAATCAAGTTATTTATCTTATATATATATATATATATATATATATATATATTTTAAACTATTTATCTTTATCTCTTTTCTTTTTAATTTCGCGATCACCCCTTTTAAAAAACATTATTGAATATTTTTACATATAATTAAATAAATTATATTTTATAATATAATAAATAATATATTTATATTTCTTTATACATATATATATATATTCCTTTAAATAATTATATATTTTAATATAATTATTTAAAAATTTACTCGAATATAATTAATATCGATTAATATCGTAAAACCAGTAAAATTTTTATTTACTTTAAGATCATATAACACACACACACACACACACACACATTTACACTTTATTCATAATTTAAATATTACCATCGAATGTATAATTTATTAGAAAACGTAGATAAACCATATTAATTCGTCAGAGACCACTATGGATTGTTTAAAATTCAAACAATTAAAGATAATAATACACTAATGGAGTTCTTTTTCCTTGTGTTAAGGACATCTTAAAAAGACGATTGAAAGGGTGGAGGGGAGGATCGGGTGACGTTTGGGGAGAGGTAACTCAAGTAATGAAAGCATAAGATACGATATTTGATGAATGGCTTTGCAAATAAGTACGCGCATACATACACACACACACACACACACACTCAACACTCAGAGAAAGAAAGAAAGAGATAATACATTACTAGATATAATATATATACATATATATATATATATATATAACCAGTAACTTGATTCTGTGTTGAATCGTGCGGCACCATCATCATTGGCGACTGTCATTCACATGAAGAGATAGACATATGAGTGTGTGTGTCTATGTGTGTGAAATAGAGAGAGAGAGAGAGAGAGAGAGAGAGAGAGAGAGAAGAAAGAGAAGCTCACATTACTGATTAGTCATAAGTTCAACAATAGTCTCTTCTCCAGATGCAAACAGTCGTGACAGTACGTGTATTAGCTTTTAGATAGGGAGTATCCGGTTACGCCTCCCGCGATTCCGATATCCAAGCAAATGAGGGAAACAATTAATATATCTTTTTCTCCTTTATTTTTCTTTCTCATTTGTTTTCTCTCTCTCTCTTTCTCTTTTTCTTTTCTTTTCTTTTTTTGTACTGTTCTTGTGTCCTCGCGCTATTTCTCATCAAAATTACAAAAGAGAACATAGATTTTTTTTCCTCCTTTTTTTTTTTTTTTTTCTTTTTACCTTCAATTTGATGGAAGATGTTTTTGCAGTTTTGGTCTTTGTTAAACATTAATTTCTGAATATGTCCCTGAAATGTAATAATTTTTTTTTCTTTCTTTTGTTTTTTTCCCCCTCAGTTCTAAAAGAATAATGAAATGTCTTTTATTAATGATTTTTAAGATTTCCTCACAAACTCTTCTTGTATTTTCGTTTGTTTTCAGAATAATGGACAGAGACAAATAATTCATTATTATTATTATTATTCATTTTCGTTGGCATCGTGTAATTTTAAAGATTTATTTATTAAAAGTCTTTCGTTAAGAGGAGATATACTTTTATTCTCTGAAAATCATTCTGCATTTTTTATTACTTCACTTTTCTTTTTCTTTTTTCCTTCAAAATAAAGGACAGAGGAGAACGATTTTTTACCACTATTTTTTTTACTTTTTTTTTTTACTTTTTTTTTTTTTTAATTTTATTTTTCAACACTGTGTAATTATGTTTTTAACACTGTAGTTGTAATCTCTCATTCAGAAAAATGATAATGTCCCTTTTATTAGATTTTCATGAACTTTGGTAATCCTTTTTTTTTTCTCTTTTAACTTTCTCAAAATAATCCCATGTAAAAATAATTTCTAGTTATTTTCTTTTTTTCTTTCTTCCCTTCGACAACATGCCACATAGTTGTACGAAGTTTTACTACTTTATTATTAAATAGTTTATTAATAAAAATTACAAATCCCTTATATATATATATATATATATATATATATATATATATAATATATATATATATATATATATAATATATATATTTGTTCTTGTACTACGATTTTTATTTTTATTCTCTTTTTTTCCACATATAACATCAAAGCTTCCCACTTGTATATTTTACGACGTTTTTTCAAAATACTTCGCAAGATAATTGAAATTCTATTCTTTTCTTCCTCATAGCAACATGATGTCACACAATTTCATAATGATATGTTATAATACAATATCATTATTAAATCAAATATCTTAACAAATAATTATTTTAATAGCAATTAAACAAAAAAATTCCTCATAGTTATTCATGTAATTCGATTAAATCTTTTTCCTCTCAACCATCAACTGCAACAAATAACTATTATTATTATTATTATTCTTTCCCCCTTCCCGCCTCGCTCCACCCCATCTACCAAATAATATTATCTCCTCTCTATTCTCCAAACAATCAAAACAGAATCAAAAGTCATTTCAATTGTATTTCTCCGAGCACAGTATATATTACACATGTCCGATATAAACAAAAAATAAAAAACAAAAACAAAAAAAAAAAAGATATTTGATTGGAGAAAGGCTAGAGTTAAACGACCTCAATAACGAGACTTGCCTTACCTGCACCCCACCCCCACCACCATTCTATCCTCCACCACCCATCACATCTACCCACTCATCATCATCCATCTACCTCAGTCCACCCATTTTTTAAATGTTTTCATATCACCCTCGAGTTCCTTCGTTCGCTCTATTACACCTTAATCGATGTACCATGTATCCAATATACCAGGGTAAAGAGTTCATTCTACAATGAGTGGGAGAAGAAGGATAGAAGAAGAAGAATAAGAAAAAGAAAAAAAAAATCAACGGAACAACGAACGAAGGTAAAAAATAGATTCACCCCCCCCCACCCATTCCTCTCTCTCTTTCTTTCTGAAAAATGTAACAACATAACCGACACAAGACAAGCAGCAACAACTACTACTACTACTACTACTACTACTACTACTACTACTACTACTACTACTACTACCAGAAGGGTTGGAAGGAGATAGATAGGTAGGGTAGATAGGGGAATCCCGCGGCCAGTGACACGTTCCGCCAGGATAAACGCATTTACAGAGACACAGGGTAGATATAAATATAATCCTTGCAACATACTCTTCGACTGAAAGTAACACGACCCACATATTCTTGTGAGCATTATAAGTATCATGACGTGTAACCATCATAACAACAACGGTGTATAAACCTTATGCTACACCCTCGTATAGTTCTCCCCTAACCCCTATACTCTCCCCTCCCCTTCACTATACTTCTACCGACCTTCTACTTCTACTTCTTCTTCTTCTTCTTCTTGTATCTCTTTTAGATCTAAAAATAATCGTACGGTTGACGGGATATCTCGAAAAAGAAGGAATATAGTGGTGGTAGTAGTAGTAGTAGTAATAGTAGTAGTAGTAGTAGTAGTAGTAGTAGTAGTAGTAGTAGTAGTAGTAGTAGTAGTAGTAGTAGTAATAATAATAATAATAATAATAATAATAATAATAATAATAATAATAAAAATAAGGGAGCAGTGACATCTTGTACGTCTTATGGTTAATTATCTACATATGTACGTGTATATTTATGCATATGTATATATATATATATATATATACACACACATACATAAAGAATAATAATTAAGGGAACGATGACATCTTGTGTCTTACGATCGTATGTATTTATGTATTTATGCATCTATGTATGCATGCATGTATGTATATAATCTTATGTGTATACATAGGTATGTAAGAGTCTTATGGTCGTTCTGCTTTTGATCAAGTCTCGCTTTTATTTTTCCCTTTTAATTCTTGTTTTTTTGTCTTTCTTCTTTTTTTTTTACTTAATTCTTTTTTTATTTTTTATTTACTTTTTTCGTTTTCTTATTTTTAACTGAAGTTCTCGCGACTTAAGTTTTCATATAAGAGTACTCGAAATTCAAAGCGATTTTTTTTTCTTTTTTTTTTTACATCTTTATTTCTCTCTCTCTCTCTCTCTCTCTCTCTCTCTCTCTCTCTCTCTCTCTCTTGATTATTATTATTTTTTTTTTTTCATTTACATCATAAAAAATTCATTCCTCTAACGGCGTTTACGAAGCTCACGAAAGAAGTATACCTCTAAGTTGATTCGTGGACGAGAACGAGAACGAGGGTTGGTTGTTTTTAATGGAAGGGACGCTCGACTTTTGACCCTTAATGCGGATCAGCTTGGAAAAATAAAGCAGCAAAAAGAAAAGTCATTGGGTGTTCATCCGCTTACGATAAGTATGTAGTAGTGGCTTCCTTCCGAAGAAAGGATCGCCAGTGAATCTTATGATCGTGAATAAATAAATAAAAAATAAATAAAGAAATAAAATAAAAAATAAAAAGAAAAAAAATTTAATGATTTCTAAAATCTAAGAATGAAATTATTTACATAAAAGGAATATACATGAAATAAAATAAAACAAGAAAAAAAAGAAAATAATAAAAATAAAAAAAAAAATAAATAAATAAATAAACAAAAAAATAAAAATGTTAGAATAAAATAATTCGAGTAGTAATACGATAAGGGGAAATGACAAAAAAAGAGACGAAATAATAGAGAGAAGAGATAAACGACGTGGTAACAGACAGGATGAAAGGAGCTAACGAAAAACTGTTTGCGTATA
The DNA here is from genome assembly GCF_910589235.1 of Vespa crabro. Classification (NCBI taxonomy): domain Eukaryota; kingdom Metazoa; phylum Arthropoda; class Insecta; order Hymenoptera; family Vespidae; genus Vespa; species Vespa crabro. The sequence goes on from NC_060957.1 coordinate 10,529,287, forward strand.
ATGCGAGAACGAACCGGATATACCTCAATCGTTGCTGTATTGCCGATTATCGACAGTGCTGTTAGCTGTCCATCTAGCATTAGCTGTTCATCAAACACTTACAATACGATAGTAGATATGTATCTTACGTTTTGGCATGTCTCCAACTTTATTTCTTTTTTATCCTTTCAAGTATACACAGGAAAGAGAGAGAGAGAGAGAAAAAGAGAGAGAGAGAGAGAAATACACGAAACGTTGTTAAAATGGCGACTTAATTTAACCCCTATCAAGTTACATCATTATAATATATTATTATAATGTATGAATATAATATCAGTATTAATTTATAATGGAATAATAATAATAATTATTATTATTATAATTATTAAACGCATTTATATACTAAAAATAATAAATTTTCAATATAATATTCATAAAAATTTTATTTATAAAAAAAAAATAAAAAAATAAAAAAGAAGAAAAAAATTAAAAAAAGTATTATTGAAAAGATTATTATTAATAATTGATAACGATTGATAAAAATGTTTCTTTTTTTTGTTTTTAAATATATCTGCGCATATTTCGTAATAATTTTATTTTTTGGTAAAAGCGTTAATGTAAAGGTTATCATCTTATATATATTGAAAGAGTTATTGTGTAATAATAATTAACGATCAATAAAATTTTGAGAATCATAACCTAAAAAATTATGTTAATCGTAAACTAAAATTGAAATATTAGAGATATTAAAATTATGAACGATTAATAAAAATGATAATAATTATAACCTAAAAAAAAAAAAAAAAAAAAAAAAGAAAAAGAAAAAGAAAAAGAAAAAAAAAAAGAAAAAGAAAATTTATGAAGTTAATCTAGAATGAAAGAAATGCTTAATTTTTTTGGACGAATCAATGAAAATATTAAATTATGATCGTCATTGAAAATGAAAAGATTACGATTGAAAGATTCGAAACGAATAAAAACTTTCAACGAATCATCATCGTCGTCATTATTATCAATCTAACCTCAATTTCACGTATTCTTTTTTATTTTTTTTTGATCTCTTATACAAACACATAAAGTTAATTTTACTCGGTGATACATGATCAGAGGATTGTTTTTTCGTCGTTCACGTCGTCGCCGTCATTGCGGACAGACATGTGTCGCCTAAAGAAAATAATCGTTCGATGATGTCAACAGACAGCAATAAAGAATTGCAGAGATCACAATAATAAGATCATCATGGTAGAGATCCAACGATTTGTATATATCTCTGTTATACATCTGTATTTGTTTTTCTTTTTTTTTTCTTCTTCTTCTTCTTCTTCTCCTCCTTCACGTGCAATAAGCCTGTATCGGAAATGTTGCCAGGTGATAAATGGGGCTATATCAGTTTTGTTATCAGTACCCTAGATCGTACCAGGCGGCTAATGCTAATTTGCTGCTCTACTGCAATATTGAACCAGGTAGGACGGATGTTGTTGTCGTCGCTTTGGCAACACTGTTTTCCGAGTGTCGTTTTCGTCAACGTCGTCATCGTCGTCGTCGTCTTTACAAAAATATCCCTCGATCTCCTTACAATACCACGACCTTTTGTAGTTTTTGTTTGTTTGTTTGTTTGCTTTTTTTTTTTCTTTCTTTCTTTCTTTTATTTTCAACATCAAAACATTTGAATAATCCTTATAAGAATAATAAGATATCAATAATGATTTCTGTGAATCAGTTGTCCACGTTTCAATGTCAATTTACATAATCTAACTTATCAGACATATTAACAGAGTAAATTCGAACAAATGTTATGTCCCTGATGTCTGTCAATAACAGAGAACTTGGAACATTCATCATAATATATAATAAATCTATATATTTATATTTATACATATGTATGTGTTAGTTATACAATTTTAACGATTATTATATTTCATTAAGTCAAAAATCGTTAGTTCATTTATATTCATTCATTCATTAAATTATTTATTTATTTATTTATTTATTTATTTATTTATTTATTTAATCATTTATTTATATTTATGAGAGAAAGATCGAACTAAAATAAATATTGTTTGGGCCGATCGCACATGTTACATTTACATTATAACAAGTGCAAAGATATTTTTACTTTACGAACGAACTTTATGGTTACATAATAATTCCGACACAAATAGATTTTCCCCTTGTAGAACTTCGATAAATTATTCCCCAGGTCTATTAAAAGATAATCTGAGATTATTATAAGAGAGATAAGGGTTGCGGAGTTATTAACAACGTTGTTATAGCAAAGAGAGCTAAAACGAAAAATGTTTACCGACCGTCGATAAATATTTCTTTTTTGTCACGTATAGAATTGAAAAAAAAAAAAGTAATAATAATAATAATAATAATAATAATAATAATAATAAATACAAATTAAATACTATACATACAAACACAAGCACGCGCGCGCGCACGTACATACATCCCGTTCACAGACATTCTATTTGACTGCTTTAAAACGTTATCAACGTCATCAATCATGTATTCAAACGAATCCAGACATCTCTGATTCGTTCTAACGATATAAATCATCATGCAGAGTTCTCACGTGAGTGAGAGTCAACATGTATGCATACACACACGCGCGCACACCTTTCTCTCTCTCTCTCTCTCTCTCTCTCTCTCTCTCTCTCTCTCTGTCTCTCTCTTTCTCTCTGTCATGAATTTTCTACGTGACTATCGATGCCACTCAACCGAGTAAACGAGAGAATTCTCTCCGATGGAATATTTTCACTAAGGTGCGCAAACAAGGTCGCACGAGGAAGACTTTCATTTGTCGAATCGCAAGGATGAAGAAGCAGCATTACTTTTATGTGATGGTTCACGATCATCGTAAAAGCTTCGTAAAAAGATCACTATTGACTAATGTAATAGTTTGAAGAGAATTTTTGCCAAATTTGAAGTGTCGATCATCTCTTTCAATCGTCTAAAAGTTCTCTCTCTCTCTCTCTCTCTCTCTCTCTTTTTCTCTCCTCCTTTTTAATCAATCAAAGATTGATCGGACATATTTTTAAAAATATTTTATAAGCGTATTTTATAAAAGTAAAATAATTAAACATTTTATTAATTAAGAATTTATTGTCATTTCTAAAAAATGTTTGTAAATATTTATATCCTCATTTTTATCATATATTTTATTAAATTATATATATATATATATATATATATATATATAAGATAAAATTCCTTTTTTATTAATAATAATAACAAAAATTAATTGGTCATGATTTTAAAGATATTTTATAAAAGTATTTTATGCAAATAAACGTGAATAAATATCCATTTATACAATATTTATCAATAAGAACAAAGATCTGATATTACGCCGTTTACATTTATTCATTTCTTTAATTTTTTTTTATATAATATATATATATATATATATATATATATATATATATATATATACCGTAATTTCTCCAAAAATTTTTTTAAAAATATTTACGCAAATATAAAGAACACTATGAAAAATATTTCTTTTTTTTTCTTTTTCCTTTTCTCTCTCTCTCTCTCTCTCTCTCTCTCTCTCTCTCTCTCTCTCTCTCTCTCTCTCTCTCTCTCTCTCTCTCTCTCTCTCTCTCTCTCTCTCTCTCAATTATACGTACATAGAGCGCAAGGTTCTGACGATAAATCATATATTATATATATATATATATGTAAATGCATATGTATGCTTATATACATAGTACGCATTTTGTACGTAGAAATCATATTGATGCAATGAATGCGGGTTTCACCATGCGATGACCTTGAGAGGAACTGGAAAAGATAATGGATCGCGAAGTAGTAGAAAAGTTTGCAACGTCGCGAAAGGTCACACGAGAATGGAAGACGACCGGTCACGTTATGATAATAATAGCACTAATAATAATGATTATATATGATAGAATAATCGATCAAAAAATAGACCAGATAGAATAGTTTCATTAATTTATATACGCGCGCGCGTGTGTGTGTGTATTTGTGTTGATTATACAAAAATTGATTGATCATAGTTTTAAAAATAATTTTACAAAAGTAATTTTATAAAAATAAATATGAAAAATAAATATTTATTTATATATTTCTTTTTAATTTATATATATATATATATATATATATATGTATGTATAAATATAATATGTGAATGAGAAAATAAACATTCGAAAAAATATTTTAGAGACGATGGTGAATGAATTTATAACTGATAAAAAAAAAAAAAAAAGAAAAAAAAAGAAAAAAAGAAAGAAAGAAAAAAAGGAAAATTATCCTCATAATATATATATATATATATATAATAGTTTGCAAAGAATCGAAATATTTACGAGACAAAAAGTTATTTCCTTGTTGTGTGCCGAAGTTAGGGGAACAGCAAAGAAACTTTTCCATTTCATATTTATTTATTAATTCAATTTTATCTATCTTTTCTTTTACTTCTTTTTCTTTCCTTCCTTCATCCCCCCTCCTACCCCCCCTTTTTACCATTTTGACATTTTTTAAGGATAAAAAAAGAAAAAAAAAGGACAGAGAGAGAGAGAGAGAGAGAGAGAGAGAGAAAATTAAGCGGACAAAAATAATGCATCAATTATTTATGCTGCACATAAAATGCACGTATTATTGCAAATAGTTTCGAACTGTATCGAATTGAAAGTAGGTTTGCGTAAGGCGCCATTTGTGTATCCTGAATTCGATCTATAAATAAAACGCAACCCTGTACGACGAACTACTACTTGAGTTAAAGCGGGACTTCGATTTATCGTTCATGACGTACTCATATGTGTATATATATATATACATACACAGCCACACACCACACGCACAATTGTGTGTGTGTGTGTGTGTGTGTATGTGCGTGTATACATATTTTGCGTACGTATGCCATCCTATAAACGTTTCTCTATCTGTATAATACGTATTTATATACGGATATGAATCTTTAGTATTTATGTATAGCATGTAGTCCTTGTCATTATAGACGATGGACACATCGATCGATGTTGTGTATCCTTCGAAATCGGGAATCTGGATTCCATTCTTCATTCTATATAATGCATGCATTATATTAGACACATTATTCATATATGCATGCATCCATACATACATACATACATACATACATAAATGAGTACATCAATAGTCTCATAAATACCTGCTTACACATACACTCTATATATACGTTTGAATCTAGCCACATATATACGCATGCACAAATTACATACATACACATACATATACACACATACACACACACGCACACACACACACACACACACATATATATATATATATATAAACATGAGTGGTGGAGTATTTGATGATAACGACGATTAATGTCGTCGTTCAAGAGAGGTATGATCGATTACGATCCATCATTAATTGGACAAAATCTTTTAACTTGGATGTTGGCTTCTATGTATTACGACGACATTAAATAAATTCCTTTCAATCTGAACTATTGGAAGTGTGATGATCAATCAGATAAATATATACTACGTAATAGTAACTTCCGGTTGTATACGAATGATACCTCTTTTTTTTTTCTTCTTTTTCCTTCTGTTTCCATTATTATTAATCATGATAAGATTATTAATTAACCGATATCTTATCGTATAAAGGTGTGTACACAACACATATATATGAAGAAGACACAATATTTAAGTTCTTCTTTATCGTCGACTTAACTTCAAATAAGAATTTATTATTTATTATATACATTCATATATGTAATATATATAATATATCTAATATAAATATAATAATAATATATTAATTATATATATGTATATCTATATATATATCTATATATATACATTCATATATATATATATATATATATATATTACATACTATATAAATATTATATATATATATGGTATAATATAGTGCATATATGAGTTACTGTACAATATACTCTATATATATATATACATATAAATTAATTGAAGTTTAGTCGATGACAAAGAAAATGAATCAGAAATTATATTACACACACACACAAATTATTATTTAAAATTTAAGTAAATAGTAAAGAAATAATAAATGTCAGGTAAATAATGAAGAAAATGTTGAAAATAGATATATTCGAAAATAAGATAAAAGAAGAAATATGTAAGGTTAACTAAGTAAATAAGTAAGTAAGTAAGTAAGTGAGTACATACGTACATACATACATACATATATATATATATACGTATGTATGTACGTACGATCTCTTTCTTGCGAGCCGACGGCCGCGCCTAGAAATAAATTTGTCTCCTTGGCAAAGTCTCCGTAAGGCGCCGTAGAACGCATTTTGCCGTCGTCATAGTTGATAGTAACCCGTACCCGTAACCCGTACCCGTAAACCGTAAGCCGTGGCCGTAGCCATAGGTACAGCAATACCGGTACACCAAGAGACGAGCACAATGTTCTTAATCACGTAGGATTTATTTACGAAACGACATTTGGCCAGCTTTCAATTATCGGTCGCCTATCAGAGCTTTTGGATTCACTTCGTTCAGTTTCCTTTCGATTCGATTCCATTCGATTCGATTTGATTCGATTTTATTCGATTTCATTCGATTCGATTCAGTTCGATTATCGAGAGAGTTCGATGATTGCCGATTTTATTCGCAATTCCTTCAAATTGAAATTATTTCCTCAAAATCGATTAATTGATAAAAATAAATAAATAAATAAATAAAAAAATAAAAAGACACGCAAAATATGTATTGGTTATGATTACGGTTAAGGTTATAGTTAAGTTGAGTTGAGTTAAATTATTTTAGTTAACATCTTAGAGGCCAATTGTGTTATTATCTCCAATTGTAAAGTGTTAATTATATAACATGGAAAAGTTATGTTATATACTATGACTAATATATATATATATATATATAACTATATAATTGTCCGTCTCTCTTGATTAGTTATATATTATATAATTATATTTAATAGAGTATAGCATAACCATCTACAGT
>NC_060957.1:10541233-10543733 GCF_910589235.1 Vespa crabro
ATATATATATATATTTATGCATATATATATGCAGAGGTATATCCGAGCTGATTTATTGAAATAAATAATATAAAATATGATTGAAATGATCTATCGATGAAGTTCGTGGGATAGATTATTAATTGAACGGATAATTAAGTAAGATTTAGTCTGAGCACTGTACTTCGGATTAAATGTGAAAAACTATTCTCAACGTATCTATTTATCCGTACAGATCCACGTACGGTAAGGATCTGCTTAAATGATCTTACCTCTAAACATGTTATGTTTCGTATGTGAGGGAATTAGGAAAGGGAAGGGCAACGTTGCCAAATTAGCTTTCTAAGATATTAAATCTAAATATCATTGTAAGATATTCTTTGGCTGATAATATTGAATAATACGTCGTATATTTATCGACGAGTTTATCAATGACAATAGCATCTACAAAATAATGCATTCATTTTATCGAAAGTACACATTTCAACAAAAAAAAGGTGGGGGGAGGAGGGCTGAAAGAATAACAATAATGAAAAGACTGATAAATTCGTTTGTTAACAAAAAAAAAATATATATATATAAATAAATAAATAACAAACGAAAAACATATTTTTTTGTCTCGTGATAACTATAGGATGGAACAAAAGGTTTTTGTATTGACCCAAAAGTTTCTAGACGCTTTTTTTTTTTAAATAGATCGCTCTTTTTCGTGACCCTTTTCTAAAGCTTGCAGCAAGATCGCTTTGCGATTTTACGATCTGAGGAAACAAAAAAAAAAAAAAAAAAGCAAAAAAAAAAAAAAATGGCTCAAATAATCTCGAAATATAGTAACAATTGATTTTTAATATTATCTAAGAACTTTTGACCCGTCTAAAAATGGGGTTTAAATCATTCGACTCAAACTGTATATATTATACATTTGCTATTAAGAAGAATTAATAGATTTAATGATCGAAGTTTCTTTCGATTGAAAATATTTTTCACTTACTTCACTATCTTCTTCTCCCTTTTCTTTTCTTTTCTTTTTTTTTTTTTCTTTTCCTTTTTCAAATTAATAATAATTAAACAAACTGTGGCAGCAGAGTTTATAATGAGATTTGAGAGAGAGTGAGAGAGAGAGAGAGAGAGAGAGACAGAGAATCTTTCGATTAGTTTAAAAGTGATCGAATCAATTCGATGAAAGATATTTACATGAAAGTTTTCGCGAAAAAGTCACGTGACCGGAGTCAAATCGCGGCAACACGACATTTCGAAAGGAAGTTTTGAATGCGTGCCAAGATCGAACGCGGCGGCATTTATCTCCGCCAAACTTTTTCCTGATATTAGATCCAAGCGTGTTTTTCTCTTTCGAGATAGTAATAATATAGCACCTTGATTATTCGGATCAGTGACCGGATACTGCCCAATAGATCGAAATCGTTTAATTTATAAAATTTCAATTTCTTTTTTCTTTTTCCCCTAAGATTCGAAAAATATTTATATTTCCATGCTGTTTTGATATTGTTTTAAAATTATAATATACATGAATGAGTACTTAATTTTTTTTTCTTTTTGTTTTATGTTTTATCTCATACGAAAAGATTAAAAAATATTATACATAGTATGTTTTTCTTAATTTGATACCCTGCATGGATATGTTCATATATATATATATATATATCGTACAAAGAGGTTAGAAAATACTTGAGTTCGTTACTTTTTTTAATTTTACATCCTGTATGAAACATACATGCATACATATATATATATATATCGTACAAAGAAGTTAGAAAATATTCGAGTTCGTTACTTCTTGTTTTATTCTACACCCTATGTATAAATACATTTATTTTCTTTATAATTTGAAAAAGTTCGACGAAAAGAAAAATTAAAAAGAAAAATTAAAAAAAAAAAGGAAGCAAAAACAAAGAAGAAGTAAAAAAGTATAGAATCAGAAAGATCATGGGAAAAAATGATGAATCATTGTTTATAACGATTTCTAAAAGTAAACGTTAAAAAGCCATTTGTACTTATTTCCTTCAGAAAATTAATAGAAATGGCTTTTGTAAGTTACGATACATTTTATGAAAAAAAAAAAAAAAAAAAAAAAAAGTCATATTTGATGTTTCCTTTTCTTTTCTTATTTCGTTCCCCTCTTTTTTTTTCTTTCTCTTTTTTTTTTTTTTTTTTTTTTTTAAAGTGAAACGAGACAGTTTCAATCTAGCTAAGAGACTAAAATTTAACGAGCTTTATTACGATTTATAAAATATTACATTGTCTGTTACCAAAGTTCAACAATACGTGCCGTAAAAAGTTAGGTTATGAAATGATAGTACACATATTTGATTATTAATTTAATTTCGCTCTAATTTTTCTCGATTCACATAAAGTATTTAAAGGAAAAAAGGGACGAAAAAATCATAAATTTACAGAAAATGTGGTGGGAAAAAAAAAAAAAATTGACGTTAAAAATCGTATTAAAGAAGTATGCATATACGTATATACGTATAGAGAGATGTAACAAAAGAGAGATGTAAAAGAA
>NC_060957.1:10548733-10641233 GCF_910589235.1 Vespa crabro
TACACACATACGTACGTACGTACGTACGTACGATACGTATATACAGGGTGTCTCGTTTTAAACGATATATATCAAAAATACATTCGATTCTATTGGTTTTATAACACGAATGAGGAATTGAGGGAATAAGGTTGAGTATAATAGGTGGATGGGGATGTTGGAAGGGAGGTAAATGTAATACATATTGCATCCTATATTTTATAAAGGTCGCTGTTGATGTCATAAACATTTTCTTTAAATGGTTAGTTAATCGATACTATAAGCCTAACAAAAGTTACAAAAGATATCAATACACGAATTCGATTAATATCGATAGAGTAAATATATCTTTTTTCGTCGAGTTATGACGCATTAAGAATAATAGTCGCAGTGCAAATTAATTTTTTCTCCAAACGTGTGATAACAGATGAAATTATCAAACAATTTTCTTTGTTCTTGTTTCTTTTTCTTTTTTCTTTTTTTTTTTTTTTTTTTCGTACTTGTTCACACAACAAATCTTGAATTTGTAATCGTTTGAGGTGCAATATCACCAATCAGCGATAATAAAGAACATTATGTGCGATTAGTGACATTCTGGTAAAATTTTAAGCGTTGATAACTCGACGAAATAACGATTAAAAAAAAAATGTAGATCGTAAATCGTACTCGTTGGATTCGTATCGATACCCTTTACGACTTTTGTTATATTTGAAATATCGATTTTCATTATATGTATATATATAAAAAAAAGTAATAATAATAATAATAATAATAATAATAATAATAATAATAATAATAATAATAATAATAATAATAATAATAATAATAATAATAATAAAGGAATCTCGTATCTCGATGACAAAATTCACTTTATGAAATAATTTCAATAGATATTAAATATTCTTAATAAAAATCTAACAAAACTTTTATATGAAACATTTCATTATAAAACCAATAAGGATAGAGGATTATCTGGTCACATAGTTTAAATCTGGACACTCTTTATATACTTACGTACATACGTATAGTATGTGCATTATTACAATCTAGTTTGTGATATATTAAGAATACAAAATGTAGGAGGTGATATAGGTCAGTATGACATTCATTCATAAAACCAGGTCCAATGCAACTTTAGCAAAATCATCATTGGTGTTTAAGTATTGCCATGTTGCAAAGGAACGAGGTCGTGAATAAAGGGAGGAGAAGGGAAAGGAGAACAGTAAGAGAGAGAGAGAGAGAGAGAGAGAGAGAGAGAGAGAGAGAGAGAGAGAGAGAGAGAGAGAGAGAGATGGAAATAGAGAGTGGGAGAAAAATGGGACAACACGAATATCGGACTCACTTGTATCTCCAACAGCAACTCCGACTTCTTTCGTCTTATGTCTATTAGAATCTTCTGTTGCTCGGGCGTTAGATCTGCAACTATATATATATATATATATATACATATATATAAAATTAATAATTAGGCGAATTTTCATTTAACAATATAACATACATATGTCTATTACACACACACAGCACACAGCATACAGACATAAACCAGACAGACGCACAAATATCTTATATAAACAAATGTAATGTTTCTATTGTATTGGTTTATAATAGGATCTCTCTCTCTCTCTCTCTCTCCCCTCTTTCTCTCTTTCTGTCTGTATGTGTGTAAATATATGTAGGTATATATTTTATATATGTATGTAAACAATTGTAATAATGTTTCTATTGTATTGTATCATAAAAATAAATATGTTTTGTGTAAGAAATAAATGAGAGGAAAAAAAAAGAAAAAAAAAAAAAAAATATCATTAAAAATTTATTCTCGATGTCATAACTATGTTTAAATATGTTCCTAGTTGGAGATAACAATCTCAAACATCTTGAATGGGATTGGATTACTTAATTACGCCAAGTGGCGGTAATTAAAACTCAATGGATATCACGTTTTTTTTCGAATAAGCATGTTCGTGCTTATGTAAACGTAAAAAAAAAAAAAAAAAAAAAAAAAAAAGCCCGCAAGTTAAGTGAAAAGTTATTTTTACTTAATGTTGACCAATTATTTTTGCTTATCTGTAGTAGGAAGTATTCAATTTTACGTGTCTATATAGTGTTCTATATATAACTACACGATGCATAACCTATACGTAACTTATTAGTACAATATATAACCTATATTATGCGTGTGTGTGTGTGTGTGTGTATACATATATATATACATGTAACCTTTATATAACCTATACAATATACTAGGCTAGTAAGTAATGTAAAAATCTTCAATATTTTATTTCTAAGGAAATGACACTTTATTAATTTTTTTTTTTCCCACTAAAATATCGATATTGTAATATAATAAGATATATAATGTTTACTAAAAGATATATTTAATATACATGTACAATGTTCTTTACATACATATTTAGATAAAAAAAGATGAAAAATTTCGACATAATTCATCGATGTCATAATTACGACATTAATAAATAAAGTCGTTCGTAAAATTTACAATGATTAAAGGGACAGAAATTAAATCATTCTTAAGAAACGATTAAGAAATGAAATACCTACGCAAAGACGAAAGAAGACGCAAGACCATTTCGTTTACAAGATAAACGACATAAGGTGGATCCACGACTGATGATAACGAGCATGCACGGAACCGACGGTAGAGGAGGACTCTCTCATTAGAAGCAATTTAGTGAAAGATCTAAAAATAGGTCCACTTCGAATTAAGGCTGGGGTCGCGCCGGTAGTTTCGCTAAATAAACGCAAATGGGATTAGACGTCGAAATGGGGGGAAGGAACAAGTGGACAACGCGGCGTATAGGTTCTCGCGTTTGTCGGGCACCTTGAACCTCTCTCTCTCTCTCTCTCTCTCTCTCTCTCTCTCTCTCTCTCTCTCTCTCTCTCTCTCTCTCTTTCTCTCTCTCACATCCCTGCCCCCTCCAGTCGACATTCCCATTCCCCAGTTCGTTTCCTTTCTCGGTACCACGATGCGCTATCGTTAATCGTCCTCTTCTACCTTTTCTACTTGTACCATTTGTCTTGGCAAATGCATCGAGAAATATGACCGCGTTTCATGCTTTTCATAGACGTCCGCTTTACAATAGTCGCCATCTTTGTTTTTATCTTACCTTTTACCCTCGTTTTGTTTATCGATCGGGAAGTTAATACGAGGTCAGCCAAAAGTTTCTAAATCATTTTATAAAATCAATTACTCTTCTCCGAGATATCATAATTAAACTTGTAATTTTACAAGATTTGGAGGGGGAGGGAAGGAGGCGGGGAGTGGGCGGAAGAATGCCTAAAAAGTCTCGAGAAGGAGCAATTGATTAGGAAAATCATCTCAACATTTTTTCTCCCCCTACCTACTTATGTTTTTTTTTTGACAGATAATTCTACGAGCTAATATATTGTAGTATTGCAATTTGGAGGGAAAAAAAAAAAAAAAAAAAAAAACTAAAAAGTCTCGAGAAAGAGTAACCCCGATCATTAATAATCATCCAAAATATTTTGCCTGCCTTCCCTCCTTACACGATGAAAGATAATTGAACATTTTGATATTTTCTTCGCACGAACTTCATGCGTATTCCAAAACGCACTTTCGTGTTTGTTGTTTTTTTTTTCTCTTTTTCTTTCTTTCTTTCTTTTTTATTTTTCCTCTATGGAGTCAGTCTCAACAAATAACAATTCCAACGAACCATACTTTCTTCTCTATCTATGTATGTATGTACGTACGTGCATGAGTGCACGTGTGTGCACTCAACCGAGAAGCTCTCTCGAGAAAGAATGAATTCTGTCTACGTAAAGGTAAGCTAAGGCTCGCCCCACAGGAAACGTTCGTTCTAACAAAACACCTGCTTCTTTTACGGTGGCGATGGTACCGTATGAATATCCCCTCGTCTCGAACGTACCGCGAGAGATTATGTAATTCGAACGGGTACGCTCACCTCTCCTCACTTCACCTCACCTCACCTCACCTCACCTCACTTCTCTTCCATTTCCTTCTCTTTCGCTTCTCTTTTGCTTCTCTTCGTTCAGCAAACTGAACGGAAAGTTGAGGTTAAGCTAGATTACAAGCCGTCACTGCTGCGGAACAATTAGAAACTGTTGCTCCGCGTTACCTGTTACCGTTAATAAGGTCGACGCTTCACAGAGAGAGGGAGAGAGAGAGAGAGAGAGAGAGAGAGAGAGAGAGAGAGAGAGAGAGAGAGAGAGAGAGAGAGAGAGAGAGAGAGAGAGGAGAGAGAGAGGAGAGAGAGGAGAGAGATCGTCATAAATCTTAAAAAATCATTTAATCAATTTCGATCGAACGATTAAAAAGACGTCAGTATATTATTAGAGTGAAAAGGAGGAAGGAGGGAGAGAGGAGGGTTGAGAAGGAGAGGAGAGCCAACGTGGGCGACAGGGGGTTTACGGGGAGAAAGTTTCTATCGGGAATAAATTTACTCCCGTAGAAAGTAAGATGGAGTAGTTCCTTATTGTTTATCAAGCGCAAAATTACAAAATGTATGTAATGAATGGTATGATTAATGAACCAATAACCATGAGAGAATTATTTCTATAGGCGATTTATGAGCTGTGTTATTAAGATTTTTGTTGAAACGTGAAAATGAGAAATATTAACGATCGTGAAGATATTTTTTTCTTTTTATTCTTTTTAACATCTATTGTATTTTAATAGAAAAATAAATGATATATCCGACAAAATGGCGACGATATTGTTTCGTATATCATTCGATATAAAAAAAAAAAAAAAAAAAGAAGAAAACGCAGCAATAGTAACAATCGTTCTTTTAATTTTTTTTTCTTTTTTCTTTTTTTATTTTTGAATAATTAAAAGTATCTTTTCATCGGAATTAATTAAATAATTAATTACAGTATAACGACGTCGTCGTAGTTAACCAAGTCAATCAATTTCGGCCGAGATAACTTGGGTTTACATTAAATTAATTAGATTGAATTATTCCCTTTCTAATTAACTTCGATTACATTGATATGATCAAATTCCAATGTAGTCGAGTTTTATCGAATGAAATTCGTCCAATCTTTTTCCCCTCGTCGATCTAAGAAATTATATTTAATACTTCGCGAAATATTCTTTTTTTCCACGCAAAACTTAGAAAATCTATCACTTTATTTTTATATTATTTTTCTTTTTTTTTTTGGTTTTAGTCTAAAATTTTTCCTAATTTCTAACTTGTCGATCTGAAGATCTTTTTTTAAAAAGATTTCTCGCAGAAATGTGTTGTCAACGAAAAGTTTCTCAATGCAGAAAAAAAAAAAAAAAAAAAAAAAAAAAACATTTAAGAAAATTGTTCGAAAAAATTAGTCATCGATGAAAATATAAAAATATACTCGAAATTATTATCATACGTTCAGATTAAAATTAGCTTAAATTTTTCTTCGAGGATAAATAAAGTTTATCAAACGAAAATGAATTAATATGTGAGTTAAGTGTTACCTTTCTTCTTTTTTTTTGTTTGTTTTATTTGTTGTCTTTTAATTTTTAACAATTACTTTTTTCTTCGAAATACGACGGCGTCTGGGTAGAACGAAAAGACGCATCGATCCAGTCGCTGCTAATCCGTATGCCGCGCACGTGCAAAACTCAAAGCGTGCGTCCATTCAGCGTATTATTATCATACGCGTCGATTACTATTGTATAGTAAGAAGTGAGAGAGAGAGAGAGAGATATGTATATACGTGTATACACGTACGTAGTACGTCGTACGTGCTTTCTCAATAGCTTTTAACCGTCAAAGCCACGATAAGAATCAAGACCGCGTCGCATAGCGAACGACTGATTAAGACGATGAGTTGTTATTTGACTTTAAAAGAGAGTCTTAGTTATCGAGAAGATAAAAAAAAATGAGGGAGGGGGTAGGGAATAATAAATGTGTACGATAGGTCGATGTTATCGGAATTCGAAGAAGAAAATATCAATATGAAGGCAAAGTAAATAAATTTAATGATCTCTTCTAAATTTAACGATTCTTTTTTTAATTTTCAAAAATTCAACATTTAAAAAATTCGATATTTTTCTAATCTATAGTTAACCTCCGATGCGTGTATGTATCAATGAAAATATTGTCTCTTTGATCGGCTAATTTACAATTAAATATTTGTAATTTTCTTAAAAAGTACATTTCTTCAAACAGGATTGTATTCATATCGATTTAATGACTTTTATATAGAGGAAAAAAAAATTGATTGAAAATACCAACGAATTAAAATATAATTATGAAAAAAGGAAAGAGAATATCTAACATAAAAATTATCTTAAATTATCTTAAATCATAATGAACAACAATCCAACGATATCGGAAACAAATTAATCGTAATTATTATCTAAAAAAATTAATCTCAAGTATAATAAACAACAACGACAATAACAACAACAACGACGATAATAATAATCAAAGTACAATAACAATATCAAAAACTTAATATCCACGAAAAAAAAGAAAAAAGAAAAAGATGGCGAATGATCAAACGATCGTACCAATTGTAATTCACATAAAAAATAATTTTATATAATATGAAAAACTCACGTGACCATTAATAAATCCATTTATAAGTTCTACTCTAGATATTAAAACGCGTTCAATTCCAATGATCACGACTCGTTCATGAATATTTCTTTTCACTGGCAGACATTAAACTTCCTGAAACATCTGATTAACCTACAATTCGTAACAGCGTAACGAATTATTATTCGTTACCGGTGTTATTACACCAGTTATGGTATTTAAAAAAAAAAAAAGAAAAAAAAGAAAGAAAAAAAAAAATAAGAAAAAGAAAAAGAAAAAAGAAGGAAATAAACAACTATTGTATTATATTTCCTTTCTTTCAATCAACTCCGCCATTGGTTGAAACCTATCTCCCAACAGACACATTTATAGTAACTCTACGCACACCATTTTTAGAATTGGTAAATAAAGGAGTATAAACAACACGAAGAAAAATAAGACAACGAGGATGATGGTGTTTCGACGTAAACCGATCGGAGACGCGTTCCTAGAAGGCGTTTTTGCTCGAATGTCACAGTGGTATACATATATATCGAGGCTTGTAAACGTATACGTATAAACACATACATACGTACGTAGCATTCCGTACGTTGGCTGCACGACGCGTCTCAAGAGAGAGAAAGAGAGAGAGAAAGAGAGGGAGAGAGAGAGAGAGAGAGAGAGAGAGAGAGAGAGAGACGAACAACAAACTCTAAAGAGCAACGACGAGTTCCGAATCACCGAGAGGACATCGACGTCAACAACAACGTCGTAGTAGTCGTCGTAGTAGTTGGTCGTTCGTCACGTTTGTC
The DNA here is from genome assembly GCF_910589235.1 of Vespa crabro. Classification (NCBI taxonomy): domain Eukaryota; kingdom Metazoa; phylum Arthropoda; class Insecta; order Hymenoptera; family Vespidae; genus Vespa; species Vespa crabro. The sequence goes on from NC_060957.1 coordinate 10,556,031, forward strand.
TCTCGCGACATCGTAACTAAAAAAGACAACACGGAAACATAAAGCCATCGCCGAGACGAGATTCACCGTTAGTTACCTACTAGAGCGACTTTCCTAACGCCAAAATAATACTAGGTAATAGTTTCCTATATGAAATCTGCATCATCGATTCTGCTTCGTATGTTTGTATGTACATATATGTGTATATATGTATGTGTATATGTATGTATGTATGTATGTATGTCTCTATCTCTGTCTTGTCTCTTTTTCTCTTTTTCTTTTTTTCTCTTTCTTTCTTTCTTTCTTTCTCTCTCTCTCTCTCTCTCTCTCTCTCTCTCTCTCATTCTAACTCTATCGTATCAAAATAATCAAAAGAACTAATACTCCGAGCGTATTCTTCGTTTCTTGAAAGAAAAGTCAACTTCGATTTGACACTTCTTTTTTCTTTGTTTTTCTTTTTATTTACTTTCGTTATTTCTTTTCACTGAATACATTATACGAAGATTTGTCGAAAGGGAAAGAAAAGAAAAACAACAAGTAAAGAGAGAAAAAGAAGGAGAAAGAGAGAAAGAGAGAGAGAGAGGAGAGAGAGAGAAAACTGTATGAAGGAAGCTTCCCATTTTCCCTGGGAAATCTGAGGGACATGTATATATCCTTCGTGAATCGAGCTGAAGACGACAGGAGAGAGAGAGAGAGAGAGAGAGAGAGAGAGAGAGAGAGAGAAAGAGAGAAAGAGAAAGAAAGAGAGAGATAGAAAGAAAGAGAAAAAGAGAGATACATAAAGACAGAAAGAACGACAGACGATGACTTCCCTTTTGGTTTTGTTTACGAGCGAAAAGGAGACGAGGAAGCGCATGGCGCTTGCGCTTTCCCACGGGGAAAGCCTTTCCTCCAGATCTTGGCAGGACCCGAGATAATCGTTTATGTATTCGTTTATGTATTCATTTATGTATTCGTATTCGTATTTGTATCCGTGGCGATCCATAATATTTTTCATTGACCAACGTAATCCACAATTTTCTTACCCGCCGTGCCAAACTGGTCGACCTGATGAGTACCGGAATGCACTCCCGCACCGGCCAGACCGTCCAGATCCTGCCACATTTCCGTAGGCTCTCGCACTCTCTCCGGGCACACGCGCGCACACAGAATCTAACCCACCCTCACTCGAACGGCGCCATTTTCGTTCTGCGATCTATCCGAGCGCGTTTATCGTTGCGAGCCGCGCCGACGGTGCTGTCTCTAATGGCGACCGAATGAACTATTGAGTTCTACGAACGTATTCGATATGTCGATAGTATAGATTTCGTCGGTATCGAACGTTAATGAAACATCTCGTTAATTATGATTTCAACAAATTCATTCATTGTAGGGTCTTTTTTTTTTTACATTGTTGGTTTTTATATATCTCTTTCTACTGGATTACATACGCACATGCGTACAGAACTATTGCATTAATCGTATGAGGTTAGGTACGTCCAGGTGTGTACGTGTATTAAGAAAAATATTTATCTATAAAGGGAACGTTTCGATGATTTTCTATATTTCGAGAATTTGAACGAAAATTTTTCTCTCTGTCTCTGTCACTCTCTCTTTCTCTTTCTCTTTTTTTTTTTTGTTTAATTAAATTGATTTAAAGTAATATGGAAACATTTGAAAGATTCTGCGTATTTGTGTATATATATATATATAAAAGTCGATATTTATCGGTTTGACGTATTGCATAATTAGAATGTATCGATATAGTTATCTATATATTAACGTATTCACCTTTTACAATAAAGTTAACCTTTGATTAATTAATATAATTATAATGCTAATAAAGGATATGAAACAAGAGATGCAATATTATAGTGTTAATAAAGACATTTGTGAAAATATGACAATTAACTCGTTGATATGATATCGTAACTGATATCCAGAGCTCTGAGAAAAATTGTTGAGTTTATCATCCATTTTTCGTAATCGCTGAAGTTCAGTTGCGCTTGAGCCACTCTGTTGAGATGAGCACGAGATTTTCGGGGATCAAATTGGGACCTCCTATTGAGGTTTTCGCTCTAACAAAAGCTTTTAACGATGATACTTATCAAAAAAAAGTCAATTTGGCTGTAGGAGGTATGTAAAAAATATTATCAGTATAAATATGTATATAATATAATAAGTAGGATCGTTGCGTCATAATTATTAAAACAAAAAAAATATATACGTGTGTTTGTATATATACATATATATATATATATATGTATATGTATATATATATATATTTGTATTAATTAAAAATGAAAAAAATTGTAATTAAATTTATCTTAGTGTACGATATTTTGTATCATTTTTATCTTTATGAATTTACTCTTGAATGACCTCTATAGTAAGTCAATTATATAATCTATGATACTGATCTGTATACGTAAATACTTTCACAGTTGATATGTGGATATTTTTTTTTTTTTTTTTTTTTTTGTATTAAAGAGACTAACCAATCAAATGTTATAATTTTATTTTTAGCTTATCGTACATCCGAAGGAAAACCATGGGTTTTACCTGTCGTAAGGAAAGTAGAAAAGCAACTTGCAATGGACGAATTGCAAAATCATGAATATCTTCCGATATTAGGATTAGATGCCTTCTGTCAAGCTGCGACAAGAATGTTATTAGGTCCTAATTCTTCGGCTATTGCACAAGAACGTGCTTTTGGTATTCAAACGCTTTCTGGTACTGGTGCATTAAGAGTTGCTGCTGAGTGTTTAAGTCGTATCCTAAATTATGATACATTTTATTATAGTAATCCTACCTGGGGTAAGTAATCATGATTTAATTTAATCGAATATTGATCATAAATAATAGATCAGAAATATTATAAAAATTTATATTGTTTCTTAGAAAACCATAAACTTGTATTTATGAATGGTGGGTTTAAGAATGCTTGTGAATATACATATTGGGATTATCAAAATCGAAGAATCAATTTAGATGGAATGCTTAAGGATATAAAAAGCGCTCCAGAAAATTCAGTAATTATTTTACATGCATGCGCGCACAATCCTACTGGTTGTGATCCTACGCCAGAACAATGGAAAAAAATTGCAGATGTCATCGAAGAAAATCGATTGTTCACAATATTTGATAGCGCATATCAAGTATGTATATATGTTACTTGATTAGATATTAAACATTTTTTTTTTTTATATTATCGATCATACTATAAATAAACTTTTTTTAGGGATTTGCAAGTGGTGATTTAGACAAAGATGCATTTGCTATACGCATGTTTGCTGAACGTGGATTGGAATTTATTTGCACTCAAAGTTTTGCCAAAAATTTTGGTCTTTACAATGAAAGAGTTGGCAATATGGTCGTAGTAATGTCTGATGCAAAGGAAGCAATTGAATTTAAATCTCAAGTGACATTAATTATACGAGGAATGTATAGTAATCCACCCAACCATGGAGCTCGTATAGTATCAACTGTGCTTAACAATCCTGATCTTTGCGAAGAATGGTATGTTTCAAGGAATATTATTTTATGATATATGAAAGTCTATTTTAATGTCATGCATTAATAATGTAGGAAAGAACATATTCGAACTATGTCTGGAAGAATAAAACAGATGCGAGAAGGACTATATCAAAGATTACTTAAATTGGGAACTCCTGGTACATGGGAACATATAACTACACAAATAGGAATGTTTTCATATACAGGCCTCAATGGTATGTTTGAGATATTATTATATAAGAAAAATAATAAATTTAGAAAAAGAAAATTTTTTAAATATGTTTAATCTAAATCTACAGAGAGACAAGTGAAGCATTTATTGGATCAGTTTCATATTTATCTATTACGCAGTGGACGTATAAATATTTGTGGACTGACAGAGCGTAATTTGGATTATGTAGCAGAAGCTATTCATGAAACAGTGAAACTATTTCCTCATACAGAGAAAAGTTGCAAATGTTGATGCATATTTTCAAACTTGACATCATAGTATAATAAATATAAATATCATCTATAAGCCATTGATATTGGCAATGATGTTGAAATATTATAATATTTTATATTCTATGAAGTCAAGCTAAATTTTTTTATATAGTAGTAATTTCAGTAAAATCTTTGCGTTATCTTGTGTTACTGTTCAGTTTCAGAATTTAAGAAATAAGATCTTATGTTCACATCTTGCTTTAAAACATAAGATTAACATTATTATTTTATCTTGAAAAGTACAAAAATTATTGCTGATAGCAAAGTCTATTCCGATCGATGTAAACCAGTATTTCTACAGAGTATAAATAACACAAATAGATTTTAATATATCTATAAATAAAATAGTCTTTGCTATAATAAATAAAATAATAATATAACGCGAAAGTGAATAATTTAATTAGGAAAAAAAAAATTGCTCTGTGCGGCAAAAAACAAAGGCTGATGTATGAACATAAGGTCTGTATTTAATGAAATTTAACAAATATATAGCAAACATTATGATGGTGGTCCAACAAAAGAACAGTACAAAGTTAATGCATTAATTAAATATTGAACTTTCATATAAATATCCTTTCTTTTTTTCTTCTTTTTTATAGCATCACTTTAATACAAAATTTAACATTTAAAAAAAAAATAATTTTTTTTTATACGTGTAATGGTACGTAAAAACTTATTGTTGATTGTGCCAATATCCTTTTTCTTGTACTGTATTGTGCATTACATGTGTTCTAAGAATGAAACAATTTAAGAAAGTAACAAATCTTGTCATATATAAGCAAAGATAAATGTTTTCCCTATTTCTTTTCTAAATACTTTAAAGCAGAGATTCCACTTATATACATGTATATATATATATATATATATATATATATATATATATATATATATATATATATATATATATTCACTACAAGTTCTATTAAAATGGATCAAAAATCCATGTTAATAAACTATAAATAAATTGTTAATGTCATATTTGCGAACAAAAGATATATGATTGTTATATACGTATAACGAATAATTTACATATATTTTTAGTAAAACTGTTAACATTTATATACTTAGAATATTTTAACTTTAAAAGAGAAAATATATTATTACGAATTTCCTTCCAGATATAATATTAAAACTGCCAAAGAGATATTCGAACGAATCTTGTTCGAAGAAAAAAAAATACTTTTTTACATATTTGTATTGTACTAAACGTGACATGACAAGATTACACGTATATTTTAAAAATCAGTCTATCAAAAAAAGGAAACATACCAAAATAGTTGCATAAGCATAAAATATTATTATTAAATATTACAAGCATTTATAATTATCTAAGCATTTATGTATAATGAATATGATAGAAATTGGAAAGAACACATGCTATCCTGTTATCCAATATTTGTAACTATAGTATATTTGAAGAAAATAATATTTAAATTTATTTATAAAAGCATATACATAACAATATACATATCCTTTTATGATTCATAAACTTACAAATCACGATTAAATGTATTGCCTGTTAATCAAAGATTTATACTTGATATATAATGTAATAATTGATACAGACTATAAAGTGATGTAACATAGGTTGTCCACAAAAGACACATTATTCGATGTCTTCCACCGTCTTGATGTTAATTAAATAATCATGTAGATTTGGAACATCTTATGCGCATAATATTTTATAATAAATAAAGAATATATTCTCTTTTTCTTATATGTACTCTTATTTAAATATAATTATAAACTGTAACATTTTTACAGTATATATGGAAATAATGTTGAATAAGTATTATGTAAATAGCGATATTATATTCAAAGTGACAATAAATTACTCATCCTCCTATCTTTAATCATATTTTCGAATTTTTCTCTCGTAACTAAAACACACTCATCAAAGGACATAATTTAGATTTTTTTTTTAAATATAATAAATATGTAATATAATTATATTCAAATGTTTCAAACATTGTTCTTTAAAATCTTACAATGGCAATGTACTAATCTAATATACATATATATGAATCTTTTGTGAACACCTTGATACATTTAATCTAACCATTTAGAAGTTTTCTTTTTAAAAGTTACATTTCCATCTGCTTCAACAGATTCATAATAAACAGTGCCATTATGTTTATATCGCATGTAAAGTAAATACCCTGAACAAGTAAGCATTGCCATAACCCCAAAAAGCATTATGCCTTTATTCTGAAAAAAAAAAAGTATATAATACGATATAAGTAGGACAATGAATTTTCATGAATAACAAGAAAAGTTTTAATAATATTTATACAAAAAATATATTATTAATTTTATTACCGGCTTGACATACAACTCGTAATTAATAGCACGAAATAACATCGTGCTTCGTAACGAGCGTATGCCATCGCCTGGGGCAGATTCTTTACTTTTATCTTTCATATGGAATATTAAAATAATTAAACAATTAAAACGTAATAACAAAATATACGAATAACGTCACTACGTTTAATAGAAACGTAAACTATAATATTCAATAACGAGACAATTCAAGTAGATTGAATATTTGAACGGTATAATGAAAAAATTACAAAATTGAATTTCTTTCCAAAAAATTATGATATAATAAATTCATAATAGAGACATAAACGCGATATATAACAATAATTATAATAATAAAAAAGAAATATTTGATTTTAAAAACAAATAAAAAATTCTATTTAATATTATCTCAGGGCCAATCACATTTAATATTACATAATCAATCAAATTTAACCCTCTATGATTGGTTGAATTAATGTAATGGCGGACAATCTAAACATATAATTCAATTTTATATTATACGAATATTCATAGCTTTGTGGAACGAAGAAAGGAAAAAAATATACACATATATATATATATTAATTATAATTCGAATAAAAATATTTCTTTGATAATTCTGATCAAAACGAATCAATGGGAAGAATATTGTTTTATACAAAATTTCTAGATGTCGCTACTCGTTCGGATTCATTAATTCACTTAGTCTACCTTCTATATCAATGATCTTATCACGGTCCTGTCAGTAGTAAAAGCTCCTTGCCTTTTCCACTCTCTTTCAACTAACCGGAGACGAGAGTTGTGCCTTTGGAGGTGTGTTGTATGTCATTCGTTTAATTAAATTTTATTTTAATATAATAATATGAATTGGTGTTTTATATTCAGGTGAAGTGTCAAATTCGAGGAAGAGAAGATGTGGTCGTCATTATGGGAAACAGCCAAGCTAACACCATTCTCAACACCTTTTACAACGGTTAGGTGTCAGGGTCAAGATGAGAGTATGCAATCGCTCGTTAAAAATCGCAACATCTCAGCTGCCTCTACGGATGCAGGTGGTCAGTATATATATTTCTCACATTTTCTTTTCTTTAATTTTTGTTTCTTTTTTTTTTTTTTTTTTTTAAGAATTTCTAACAGAAATGATTACAATTGGATTATGAGTCCGAGTAATGAAATTTATGAAGGAAAATTTTTTTATATCGAGTTAATAGAAACGGCATGCTTTTCTAGTTAATAGGGATATTTTGATCGTTGCTTCATTCACATGTGACATGGTGTTACATAATATGTAATTCACGTTAAAAAGAAATCATTACTATGGTGTCGTCGCAGTGACAGTCTCAATAACCATTTAGCCCCGTTTAATACTTTCGATAATATTATTAACGGAGTTCTTCGAATAATCCTCATTTTTTTCATAATGTCTTCGTAGTTTTATCTTGATTGTTTTAGATAAATAATTATGTAACTAAAACTTATATGCAGCATTGAAATGTTTGACGAGAGCCAGAAGCGAAGAAATTTTTATATATGCGTACATATACTGCAGGTGTCGCATTGAATAAGAGATATATACTTATATATATATATATATATATATATGTATGTATTTATGTATATATAATATAACATTTGTAAAAATAATTTTATATTAATAGTAATATTGTTAAAATTATACGAATTTGAATGTAATAAAGAAAGATTGATAACGTGTAACGTATATAGCATCGGAAGAATGGGTTGCATAAGGAGCGGCCATTTTGTCGAGAACGCGTGCCGATCTTGGTTTCAGAACTTCGAATGATATTTAAACGAAAATAATGATCGACATTGCCTTTGGATAATGACCGCGACCGAGTAACCAATGAAACGCATTTACCAGTACTAGAATGGTTTATTATCGGATTAGGACAAGGTAGCAGATTCGTTCAAGGCGATCTTGAAATTTTGCCAGATTCGAATTCCGAATGCACGAGTTTACCAGCTGATCGATATCGTCGAGATTCGATTGTCCGCGGATTCTTCTTTTTTTTAATTTTTTTTATTTATTTATTATTTTTTTTTTTAACTCACAATTACATAAACAAAGCTACTTCTATGGAAGTAATCGTAGAATATCTTTAACGTTCGAATTATTTTTTGCAGACAGTTGCGAATTTGGTTCCAACAAATATTTCATGCTATGTGGACTTGGAGGAATTTTGTCTTGTGGAATAACTCATACCATGGTTACTCCATTGGATTTAGTAAAATGCCGTATTCAAGTAGACCCAGCTAAATATAAATCAGTTTTCAATGGTTTTCGAGTACGTGAATAATATATGTTTATTTCATTCTCGGATAATAAGATGAAAATATAAATATTACAATTGTATATATTTGAATATTATATTTTAATAGGTAACTTTAGCTGAAGATGGAACTAGAGGTTTGGTAAAAGGTTGGGCACCAACATTTTTTGGTTATTCTATTCAAGGAATGTTCAAATTTGGTCTTTATGAAGTCTTTAAAGTTTATTATTCCGCTCTTGCTGGCGAAGAGTTGTCATATGAATACAGAACTACCTTATACCTCATTTCTTCGGCATCTGCAGAATTCTTTGCAGACATTGGTTTAGCTCCACTCGAAGCCGCTAAGGTAATTTTTTTTTTATATTATCATATATATATATATATATATATATATATATATATATATATACATATATATATGATAATTTTATATGAAGGTCAATAGAGTTACGGACTTCCTGACTTATTGGCTGCAAACATACACAGATATGAATCTTAATCTCTGTGATTATTTAATTTTGCATCCTAATAAAATATTAACCCAATTTTACACCTTCATTCAGTCTGTACTACACTTCATCCTTGTGTCGTCGTATCCTTGTCATATATTTTGTAAGTTTCTAATATTCCCATTCCCTGCTTTTTTTTTTGATAGATTATTACTTATTTTTTGTATATTAAAGTATATTAATAATAAAATATACTAAAATATGTTCTTTATACAGGTCAGAATTCAGACCATGCCAGGCTTTGCAAATACCTTAAGAGAGGCATTCCCAAAGATGTATGCGGATGAAGGTTTTGGTGGTTTTTACAAAGGTCTGGTACCTTTATGGTTGCGTCAAATTCCATATACCATGATGAAATTCTCATGCTTCGAACGTACCCTTGAATTATTGTACAAGTATGTAGTACCTAAGCCAAGATTAGAATGTAGTAAGGGTGAACAGTTAGTCGTTACCTTTGCTGCGGGTTATATTGCTGGTGTATTTTGTGCAATTGTTTCTCATCCTGCTGATTCCGTGAGTAGAAATATTATAAGATGATAATTATTAAAGAAATATATTTATAAATATTTTTATACAATTTCTCTTGATAGGTTGTTTCCAAGCTAAATCAAGAAAAAGGAGCTACAGCTGGTGATGTATTGAAAAAACTTGGTTTTGCTGGTGTGTGGAAAGGACTGGGACCTAGGATTATTATGATCGGTACTCTTACAGCAGCACAGTGGTTCATTTATGATGCAGTAAAAGTTTGGTTACGTATGCCACGTCCACCACCACCAGAAATGCCAGAGTCTCTCAAAAAGAAGTATGGTATTGCTTAAATACTATACTTGGTTAACTTTTTAATTGGATCATTGACAGATCACAGTTAGAAGATAAACCATAGGCAAATTCAATTAATTTCATACAATACATTGTTGAACAATGTCCAACAATTTCCTTTTTTGTGTATTTATTCATCAGTAAATTAATAAACTCATCAGTGAAGGCAACACTGCCAGACTATTAGAAGTGAGAATAAACTGTAATATTATTCCACGACGGAAAAAAAAAAAAATAGTGCTTTTGTGAAACGGAGTTGTGACAGCTATGTTACACAATGTAACTATGTACTGTTATTGTATATATGAGTGATCATTGTAAATAAATAAAATGATTACTCGGATAAGTGGATTTTCATTGTTTATATATTCGTTCCCTTTTTATCATCATTCTTTTAGTTATATATATATTTATTTTTATGTAAATCTAATTGCTATTGTCAGCTGAAGTTTATCATATAATGGTAATTTTAAAGTTATTTGTAGAAACATAAATATTTATACATAGTTTTAAAAATATATTTGTTTAATTTTATTGAATAACTGTCATGTATATTATGTACATAATAAGGCTTAGCATTTGTCAAGTGCTTTTTAAGTGTAAATAATGTACATTTGTCACTTTTATATCACATGATAAAAAATCTAAGTACAAGGATATATTTTATATTAGAAATTTGAATTGATTTGCTCTATTAACATGTGCAAAGTATACATGATTTGACCTCTCATTGTCAACAAGATAATTGAAGTATTATGCAAAAATATTTTTTAATTATATCTCATTTTAAAATAATATATTGATATATTCTTAAGTACAATGTATTATATGGTCATCTTGATAAAAGAGCAGATCGAGAATAAGATACAGCATCTTCTATAGTTGCAAAAATTTTAAATGAGAGTTCTTTATATGTATACATTTCACATTTTTTTATCATCTCAAATATTGGACTGGTACAACTGGCTAAATAAAAATGTATTTGAATTTCACTAAATTCTGAAGCTACTGCATGTATTACATTAACACCTGCCGGATCTATGTAACTTACTGCACTCATATTCATAATAATACAACGTAAACCATCCTTATGTTCAAAATCCTGTTCATCTAAATGAATATTTTTTTGTTTAAGCTTTAATCTTTGTCTAATAACTTTTTGTGGATTAATACCAATCAGTTTATAGACTTCAGATTTGAAATGAGCTCTATTGGCGAAATTTAAACTTCCAGAGTAATGAAAAATTTTGATTCCTTCTATTTCCTTTGCCTGTGAACGTAATGAATAAAATTTATAATATAACTTTATATGAAAATATTTATCAATAATATTAATTTTATATGAAAAAATTAAAAAATTTTTAAATCTTACCACTTTATATCTATTAAGATCTAAATATAAATCTGAATTTGGTATGTGACCTAATAAACATGTATATGGTCTAATACTTTGCAATAATACACTTGCAAGTGAAACTATCAATCCTGCTAATAATCCTATATCGATACTAACTAGTATTACAATTAAGAATGTTACAATCCATATTATAGCATCGGATTTACTTAATTTCCAAAACTTAATTAATTGTGTGGCTTGTTGTAACATTCCTTTTAAAGCTACCTAAAAATAATAATGAGTAAATAAATATATTAATTTTTATATTTAAATTATTTCGTTAATTATATATGTTACTTACTACTATAATTGAAGCTAGAATACATCTTGGAAGTGGTTCAAAGAAAGGACCTATCCATAAAAGAATGATCAATAGTATGGAACACGATACAATACTAGCGATCTGAGAACGACCACCTACTGTTTGTTGAATTAGTGATCTGCTTAAAGATGCAGAAAATGGCATACATGAAAAAAAAGATCCAACTATATTGCTGACTCCCTACAATTAAAAAAAAAATATATATATATATATATATATTATACTAACTTTGTAATACAAAAAAAAGATAAGAAGTTATTAATAGATAACATTTTTACCATAGCGAATAGTTCTTGATTCGAGTCTACTTCATAATTAAGTTTTTGAGCAAATATTAAAGCCATTGACATGGTGATTGTATAAGAAACCATAGTTATTGCAATACTATCTACTGCAACTAAAGGCAATAATTCTAACGTTGGTAATTCTGCTGTTGGTAATCTGATTTAAGGCACCTTAAAACTGAATACAATTTAATCATTGTAAAACTTAATTCTATACAATTAGAAAAGATATACGTACCCTGTAGGAATGTGTCCCACATTTTGAATGTTGTATACTTCGGTTAAATTGCCATATTTAGACACCAAGGTACCGCTAACAACAGCAATAAGTTCTATGGGTATAGGAACACCACATTTTTTTCCAGCCCATGGCTAACATAAAAACATATGTATATATATATATATACATATGTAATGTGTGTTTACTTTGATGTAAAATATTTATAAATAGATAACACAAAAAACTTACTTTTATAAATTCATTATTAAAGACCATAATAATAATTGCTATTGTTGATACAATTGCAGACGCAACATTTATATTTGATATTTCTTTGGCTATACTTATAACAGTCTGAGAATATAAAAATTATATCAGATTATATATTATATATTTTCTTATATTAGTTAAAATATTTCATAACTAATTATACATACTTGAATAAGTTTAAAGTAACCTTTCTGTTTTGGCAGTTTTAAGCCTAACAGATCTTTGATCTGTGATAGCAGAACATGGATCGCAGCACCTGTAGTAAAGCTATTGACTAATGTTTCACTAAGTAATGTGCTTATAACTCCTAATCGAAATATATACATTATGATCTAGAAAAATGTTTTTATTGAATTTATTTCTTTATTATATATTACAAGAACAAAATTATATAAAAGGATAGAATTTTGAAAACTTACTTGGAATATACCAACTGATAATGTAACCGCTGTTGCTACTTGAATTGATGTATATGAATTATATTCTTTGTCCATTTGTGTAAATGTTGTAACATTTCGATGATCATTTAATGGTACTGAGTACGATGTCACAGCTTTACCAGTCATAAGACAAACAACAGCAAATGTTCCTATAGACATATACAAAATGATTTCATGATTACTTAAACATTACCAAGTTTTTTTGTAGCATACAACATTATGTATAATTTGTTAAGTATTCTTGATATTTACCCATCGATACATGCTTCGATGTGCCAAAAAAAAAATATACTAAAACTGGAAAGAATGCCATGTATATTCCAACTACAGGTGGTAAATTTCCTAAAAGTGCATAGGCCATTCCTTGTGGAATATGCATGATAGCTACGGTTAAACCCGAAATCATATCATAAACCAAATCATCTTTCCATCTATATCGTTTAAGCCATGTCACAGCTGGTATCGATGAACTAATGCATGATTTCCAATTTTTACATTTCACTAATTCTTTTGTATACTGAGCCACTGCAAATTATAAAGCTATTAAAAATTGAATTATATTATTGGCATCAAAAGCTAATTAAAAACATATTAGTTAACTAAGATTATTATATTTTATATTTATATTATGTATAAAATTTTTAATATAAACTTACGAGATGTTCTGGGTCGTTCATAACAATAATCCAAGTTTAATGTTTCTTGTTCATAAAGGGGTCTTTCAACTCGCAATTGCAACAATACGTCATCCTGTTTCTCCATATTATTTCAGTTATTTAAAGAAACTAAATTTTTTTATTATTACAAGATGAATAAAAATCACTGTAGACGTTTTATTTATAAAAAATTTTTTCTCGTCAAATGATACGGGTTTGTAATAATGACACGAATTTAAAAATTTTACCTTTCAAGATTGACGGATTCATTAGTAATGATCGCATTTCTCAAATAAAAATTCGTGGTTAACTTTTATAAATTCCTTTGTTAGATTTCATTGATGTATCATAAAAATATTCTCACAAATGTAAACATTTATACGATTTATCTTTATTATGTCATTATATTAAACGACACATGTGTTAAATCCTTCTTCTAATCCGAACATTCGCTCAGTCACGAGTTATCCCGTGATCTAAAGGTACTTGTGTATGTTTCTTTATAATATCATTGATTATATATCCTATTGCGCTGATAATCATAATTGTTTTTCTTTTCTTTCTTTTTTTTTTTGCTTTTTTTTGTTTGTTTTTTTTTTTCTTTTATCCTACATCATTATCATTTTATTAAATCGTAATCACAATAATAATTATTTTTTACGCAATATGACACGACTATGAGATATTGTAATGTTACGTAATAATTATAATGATAATAATAATCCTTCAATTTATTTTTATGTTTTCACGATACAATTCTATATATGCGTATACGTATACGAACATACGTACACATATAAATATATATGTATACATACATATATATTTATATATACATAGAATAATATTTAAAAATAAAACATTTTAATTTATAGCAAAGAAATTTGTCACTCATTGACATTGATTATTTTTAAAAGATATAAACAATGTTGTTTATTTCTATGTCTTAATAAACAACAGTCTTTGTCGTTCAACGTCCATATGATATAATAAAATACAATTATAAAGAAAGACCAAAGATTAGTATTTATCTTTTTGATTTTTTGTTCATTTGTAAGTTTTCATATTCAAATCATAGATTGTCTTTTAAATAAAATAATTTTGTTTCCACGTTAAACAACAATAAGTGATGCAAGCGCTATCTAGCCAAATAAGTATAAACAAAAATGCAACGAGGTTATTCAAATGTTATAATGAAATAGTTAGAAAATGATAATACTATTTTTTTCTTTTTATCTTATAATTATCAAAAAAGTAGAAGATATAGAAAAAATTTGAAAATTACAATTTTAATTAACGCGCCATTGACAAAGTTATCATGGCGGCTGAAATTTGATTAGCTATTAACTTACCCGCGAAATAAAGCGTAATTTAAATTTACTCCAATTAATAATATATTAACTAATAAAATATAATCATTAATGTTTAAACAAATATTTGTCATTATAAAATAATATTTAAATATACGATTAATTATTATATTTACATTGTTTACTCGTTTAATTATAGAAATAAACTAATTTTCAATCAGTGCAGACAAAAAGATAATCTTCAAAGTTCTTTATCTCGGACTAATTTAAAATAAATACAGATAAAATAGGTATTATAATGATTAATATTTTACATATATATATATCCATGGATACTATAAACATTTATTACGTCACATAAGTACAATTGAACACCAAGGGGCTGCTAAATTATAATTATTGTTATATTCTTGATACAATTAGTTAGTCATATGCGACTTTGCACAGACATAAATAATTTATATACTCTCGTTTTGCTTAAACAAATACTCTCTTAAATATATTTTTTGCTCTCTGTACAATGTATGTACAATATACATATATATATGTATATATCACAATCTCTTTCTCTTCGTACATTCAAACTTTTATTCTAGAATTATAAATTTCGAGGAATAATAATAATTACGAATAATCTGGAAGAATAGCATAAATTAAAGCAAATACTGTTAACACGCTGATGAGGTAAATGGGAAGATTTTGATTATTATATAAAAAGAAAAAAAGGGACAATTTTTCCTCTATAGAATAACTGCAAATTAAAAAATTGTATATGTATTTGACAAATATTTTAATTAAATATATTACTAGACGCATAAAACGCTGGAATTGTAATATGTAACGATTAGGTAAATATTATTCAGAATTTTCAATAAAAATAAATATAATATAGAAATATATAGCAGGAATTCAATAATTTACTGAGGAGATAATCTGTACATATCAATTTAGAAATAATATACATACAAAAGAATGTGTTTTATATCATTTAAAAATTAATGCAATCATTATATGTATGTTTTAAATATAAATATATATATATATATATATATATATATATATATATATATATATATATATATATACATATATGTATATATATACATATTGATTTTACGATATATTTTATGCGTGTGTGTATATATATTGTATATAATTTACCGACAATGCAAAATAATGTACACATTTTTAAGATCTTTTGAAATTAAATTTAAATATTTTACCATAAACCGTTTATTGCAATTCGTGCCACCAAAAAATGGGGTAACGTAAATCACATTTATTGTCAGCTAAATATTAATCCTTGTTACAAACAAGAGTTAATTGTACACAAAGACATTCATATGTCCGATATTTTCACATTAATTGCCATATAAAGTTACACACATTCACCCATTATTATTATTATTATTATTATTATTAAATATTGATTGGCATGTGAAGCAACAAACGGAATAAATAACTAAATCTATATATACATTGGTAGATATAATAGTAAGAGTTTTATTTTGCTTTTTCTTTTCTTTTTTTCTTTTTTCTTTTTTTTCTTCGTAATGAAGAGATTTTAAATATTATCGAAATAAAAAGTACTGTTTATAATCTAGAATAGTTAAATAATATTATTTTAAACTACTGAACTGTATTAGTTTAAAATTTGATTTCTGAAGTTTTCAAAATTTTTACTACATATTGAACTAATAGTCATATTGTACTCTTTACATTCAGTCTTTGCTTGTAAGTTAAATAAAGATCATGAAAATCATAGTCCATGTTAAACATCAAACTTCAAAATCAACTAGGAACTACAAATAGGATAAGAGCGTTTATATGACATGGGTCCCAAATTCTTCGTCATTCATTTTCTATCATTCAAATTTCAATCATTCATAGTCCAATAAAACAGTTATAATTAATCCCTGAAATCTGCATGTCAGGGCAGTTCAGTTATTTTATGTTTTATAGCATTGAAGAGCTAAAGAAGGACTACTTCATATTTGAGAGTATAAGGTGAAGTAATGATAATTTTCACTTCACACTTGTTTTCTTTTTTTGTTGGTTTTTCTTTTTTTCTTTTTTTCTTTTTTCGTCAAACCTACAAAAACTTATATATTTTGTGCCACATACGGAATGTATATAATTAATATGTGAATTAAAAAATGCAACAACCCCATAAAAATCAAAAAGAAAATAAATATGTTATCTCTGGCAAATTAGTGGGCATTTCTATGAGATTGTAATATTTAAATTGTTACAGTAAAAGGTCATGATGTTAAGTTATTCAACCGCATTTTTTTTTGTACAAATATGTTCCACATAATCAGTACTTGTTCATCAAGATGACTTTTACTTTGATTTTTAATTTGGCATAAAAAATGCTTTTCTTTTTTTAGTAAGATAGATGATCAAGTGATAAATATTTGAGAAATTTTTACGTGACTCATATCAATTGTTAACGATTTGTCATGGCAGTATAGAATGGCAGCATATTAGATGAGGCAAAATTCATCCAAGTGTTGAAATAGTTCAGACCTCCTTCCTTACCTCAAGACTGACACTGAGATTCGTTTGAAAGTATTTTTTGTTGTTGTTGTTGTTTTGTGGCAGAAGTGCATATCTGGACGAAATAGGATTGTTGTAGGCTACGGTACTTGCTTCTTTAATAATCAATCAAAGCAATTTTATTCCCTTGATACAGATACTTTGCCGTCGAGTGTTTGTTCAAATAAACAAAGTGCTCGATGAACAAATTCATACTGTTCTGCAGTTTGAATCATACCTCCTCTGTCATACCTTAAGTAAAATAATGATTTTATGAGTATCAAAGATTTTATAAAAATCGCATATATTACGTTAAACAAATTAAGAAATCTATGAAATTCTCACCTCATTTGACATAGAATACCTAGTACATCAACATTACCATCTTTTAAGAGTTGAGTCATTCCTATTGCTAATGCTATAAAACATCCAGTGCGTCCAATACCTGCACTACAGTGTACCACTACAGGCCCAGATAAAGCGTTTACTTCTGCGGCTAGATTAACAAGAGCATCTGCTGCTTGAGGTACAGCATGATCTGGCCATGAATCATACCTATCAAAATCATTTTCTATAAGATTTTTACTCTTGATAATATATTAACATTTATTTTTATTTTAGTTACCAGTAATGCTGTACGTGGCGTCTTTCTTTTTCATATCTAATTTCCAAATCTCTGACAGTATAACCATCTTTATTATTAATAGAGTTAACTATAATCGTGAAAGGACCAGCTTGTAAACGATTATTTTTATCTAAAGGAAAATAGATGTCACATTTTGTTTTAGCAGCTTCGTGTAATCTTGTCATCATAACAATCACAGGAACTTTTTCTGCCCAAACCATTTTCCAGAAATCTCCTACTGTATTAGCTAATGGTCCTTGTGTTGCAATATAGCGTGCATCTTCTCCATCATATCCCTATTAATTAAAAATATTATCCAATATTACATCATAATTCAGTTTATAAAATGACATTTCAGTATGAGTCTAGTATATTTTATTTTCTCCTTACCCTGATATAATTGGCATTTATATAACTAGAAAGCGGATCATCAGAAGAACCAGGTAAAACTGGTAATACCACTCTAGATTGTGGATTCGGTAATACAGTACAATATCTATTTTTTATTCCAGCTCCGCATATATCAACTTTTTCAGGAAGATTCAATGGCACTTCCCAAAATTCTTTATGTAGAGATGCGGGATCACTTATTGCTTTTTTCAATTGAGTTCTAGATAAGACATTTCCAGCACTCAGTAAAAATTCTTCCGCTGTACATTCGCGAGTTGGTGTGACCATATGGGGTGGACTTTCAGGCGCTGCTGCTAGTTCTATTGTTAAACTTGCACTCGAACCACGCCGTTCTAATAATCCTTTTGTTTTTATGCGAATTGGCTCTATTTTTCGTTCTGGTGTAGCCACAGCCATTATTTCTGGTAAACCAGAAGTGACCATAGAAGCTTTTGCTTTCTGCGTAGATACTGATGGTTTTGTTACTGATTGAGGAACCCATTGCGCTTCAACAGAACTCTGAGTACTCTTACCAGTTTTATCTGTACGGCTCACCACCCCTTCTTCTACTAGACCTCTCCTGTCACCATCTTCTGTATCTTTTTCACGCGACATTTGTTTCCGTAGCCATAACAAGATCTATTAAATAAAAGTTTTCAATTTATATTTTGTTCCAGCATGACAAAGTTTCTGTTATTCATGAAAGAATTAAAAGAGTTATATATCAGAATTTTTTATATTATGATTTCTTACCAGAAATGTAAATAAAATAGCACCAGCAATGGCGCAAAGTGCTACAAAAAGAGGCAACTGCCAATCTAGCCATGATAGAGTAGCAGTAGAACGAACCTCCTGACCTGTACGGGTACTGAGTTGAGCTGCTTGTAAATCCATACCAGCATCATCCAGTCCCGTCGTGGACTGCCGGATCCTATATTACATCAAACAAAATCTATGTATCTTTCAAATCTATATAATTTTAATAAAATCAAGAAAAAACCTTTAACATCCTATACCTGTGATGAGATCGAGCAGACATTCCCTCGGTAGACGGCAATAAAGAGATTGGTAGCACAGTATCTGTGTGCCACCTTTGTTCTGTGATTAAGTAGAATTTTTCCAAAGGTTTTGTATTATCATCATTGATCGAAGAGTCATATTGTTCTGCATCATTCACATAATGATGACTCAATGGTATCCCTGTACCTCCTATAACAATGATAATTAATTCATGAAATTTGTATATTTTTCATTAGACTTTCTATTCATAATTAATGAAGAAACATAAGAAAGACAATAATATTGAATGTATTACAATATAGTAAAGAACTAAATATATTCTAACAATTGTCCTTGAGCTTAAACATATACATTTTTGACCTATCTTCTTGGATAAATAACATAAATAAATATTGACCTCGTATCGTATCTTTAAAAAATACGTCGATATAATGAGAGGTCAATTGATAATATTAAAATGGGAAGAAAAAAAAAAGAATTTAAATAAGAAATAACGACTAACATAAAATTATTTAATTCTTAATGGGGATGTAAATATCACGCGTTTAACGTTTACGAACGAATTATTAAAGAAGATTTTAAAGCGAATGGAGGAAAAGAGAGATTTGTGTGTAGCAAAGTAATGTGAACAGATGCAGTCTACGCCAATGAAAGCACTGCATGTGACAAGTAGATGAATAACATCATTCCAGTCACAAATACAAACTCGGTCAGAGAGATAGAAAGAGAGGCGTATAACACACGCGCATCCTTGTTTGCGTTGATACATGGGCGCCTTTCACGAGAGAAAATACATACGCATACATACACACACACAGACAACACTCACACACCACATATACACATATATACAGGTACGAACGAAACTCTTCTAACAAACAAAGTACATCCTGTTTGCCGCTGATACATAATGCTGTTTTGTGTACGAAGGAAGTACACGATAAAACTATGAAAAGAATAAATCAATTGAAACATTGTAAATACCTTGTATGAGAAATACGTATGTTAGGACAACGAGGAACGTTTGGTTAACGGTAAAGTGCACTTTGTGATTTAAAACTAGCGGTTGAGAGTACGTCAAAACCGCCATGTTCATGTAAAAAAACAGTCGAATAGACCTTCCTGCGCAAGCTCCGTGTTCGAACTGTCGCGAGTATACGAGCAACGAGTTCTGACTTGTGCTTCGGTTTCTCTCGGCCTTGTTCGGCCGTGTTCGTACGTGTCGGCTCACTTAAGAGCGAGGTAACGTGCCTCGGCCAATCACGATTAACGCGTGGCGTGAATGCCGACCAATCGTGACACGAGTTTACTACAAGTATTGAGAATTTGGCGGGAGGGAGACGATGTGAATGAACGTCAAGCACGTGCGAATAAACGATAGTAATGCACTTTTCCGGAACGCGATCGTCCACCGAAGAAGGTGGTGGACTTTCAAGGTCGATCTTTTTGCCGTTACTCTTTCTCCTTTTTCTTTTTCTTTTTTTCTTTTTCCTTTTTTTTTCTCTCTCTTATGACGTATCTCGACATACATACATAAATACATACGTACATATATATATATATATATATATATATATATATATATATATATATATATGTATAAGAGATCAAGAAATGAAAAAATAATGAGTAATCGTATTTCTATGTAGAACCTTATATGACGTCTCTCTATCGAATTTTTCTATGATGTCTCATAAAATGAAGAACAATTCATCACGATATAATAATGAAGATGATTAAGCCGAAGAAAAAAAAAGTATGAAATAAAATTATACAAAGGACACCTTTCTCATATAAATCGAATGTTATATGTACGTATGTATGAATTTTATATGATTATATTAAACGATTTTAATAAACATAAAATTTTGGTTACCGTGCAACAATATAGCATCCACGCATTGCCTCATAGTGATAACAATTTTTGAAAACTTTTTAAATGTATATCCTTAAAAAAAATTCTCGAAAAATCTTAGATTCGAAAGTTTACAGTTCTCCAGCTTTCCTTTTCTCCTGTCTTTTACCTTTCTTCTCTTTTTTTCTTTTCTTTTCTTTTCTTTTCTTTTTTTTCTCTTCTCCTCCTATTTCCCCTTTTCGTTATCCTTTTTTATCTTTCTTTTCCCTTACTCTTCCTTCGCACATGAAAATAGTTGAAAATTAAACTCGTACATTTAATATCATAGAAAAGGTCGATGTACGTATATACATAGTTCGATATAGATACAAAGACAACAGAATTTTCACGATCTAAACGAAGAAGATTTAAACTCGTCCCTTACGTATTCCTCAAGAATATCTCGGTGATTCAGAAAACCGGATGCTGTTCATTCGTCCCTCTGCCCCATGTGCCCCGGTATCCAATATATTCGCTCTGTCGAATCCGCTCTTTTTCCAGTCTATGCTCATTTATCTCCGTGTTTCCTGTGCGAGCCGTTCTCAACGCTATATTTATAATTTGCGTTTGCCCTTGTGTTTCCAAGCTTCTTCTCTCTCTCTCTCTCTCTCTCTCTCTCTCTCTTTCTCTCTCTCTCTCGTTTTCCTGCGTTACGATAAATTGTACGAATCGAATTCGAATTTTACGTTGGTACCAAATGATTCTTGAAATTGTTATTTCACCGTAATCATATCATCATTGATTAATATCATATTATCTCGAATATCGCAAAAGCGAAATTTTCTCCATTTTAAAATATTCATAATATTTAATGTACATATGAAAAGTCATTAACACTGTTAATGTTATTTCCACTCGTTCCTCGCGTACCAAATTATTATTATTGTTATTATTATTATTATTATTATTATTATTATTATTAATTATTCATTATTATTATTATTATTATTATTATTATTATTATTATTATTATTATTATTATTAATATTATTCAGTGTTTATATAATACAGTATAAAAAAAGAGAGCAATGTTGTTGCACATTCGATTACTCGTGTACCAGGATTGCCTTTGGTTATCCACAACGTAACAATGCTAACCGACTATCATTGTTGGAGTAGGTAAAAAAAATCAATAAACTACCCGACGGAACTGAATCTGACTCTTGCGATATCTCTGTTCGTATTGTATCGTACATACGTAAGTAGTACGTACTTATATGTACATCATATATATATATATATATGTGTACTCCATATATTCTCCATGAGTAGTAACGAAGCGCTATTGCCTGTTCCTTCGTATACGATAGTTTTATTATTATTATTATTTTTCTTTTTTTATTTTTATTGTTAATATTATTATTACTATTATTATTATTATAAATATTATCAAATGTGATCATGCGCATGCGAGGGAGAGTTTGAGAGGATAATTAATAGTGTCCTAAAAAATTTCTCAAAAAATAATTTTCCCTCTTAATCGAGCCTCCTACGAATCTCGTCCATCTAACATTCTTCTTCTTTCATTTTATCATTAATCCTTTTTTTGTTTCCTTTTTCTTCCTCCTCTCTCATTCGTCCTTTGGTTTTTTTTCTTTTCTTTTTTTCGTTTCTTTCTATTATTATTATTACTATTATTATTATTATTATTATTATTATTATTATTATTATTATTATTATTATTATTATTATCTTTTTTTTGTTCTTTGATGCATTTTTACATTTAATCAACCTTCTCCTTTAATTATTAATCATAATGGAAAATAACGAATGGACCGTCTTCGAAAAATAGTAACTCTCAATATTCGTGGATTTTTCCTCCTCTTGAGAAGATTAAATTCCGAATGATATTCTCACGTAGATATATTGGTAGATAGGAGCCGCTAACAGTGGTTGTCATCCTATGTTTGATTTCCATTCGATCGATACCGAAATGTGACTGTTAACTGCTTTCGGCGTACCGTCGACCGTGAGCGAGACATTGAGCCACCAAACATGTTTTCGTTGTAAAAGGAAGCTCGTTAAATATGAAGGGATGATGATGGAAAAAGCGACAATGAATTTTCGTTGTATAAAAGTATAAGTGAATATGTATATATAAAATATACACATATATATACATATATTCATGTATGTATGTATATATATATATATAAATATATATACGTATATATATATATATATATATACACTTTTTGGTGTTACGATAGAAAGGCTTCGAAGCCTAACGCGTCCGCACGACTCGTAGGACGAGCGTAGAACTGACTGATTTCGAGGCTCCATTCATCCTTCTATGGGGTGCTTGCGAGCTTTCGTAGGGCGCACGCACGCTCCTATCGTGTCACGTACTTGCGTGAAATTGCTCGACGCCGATTGGCTTTCGAAGATTCATTCGTTTACGTGGGCGATCGACGAAAAATCCTTTCCCGTCGGAGTGCGTGGGTTGACGTAATTTTGTAGAATTTTTATCATAGACAAATAATAGATAAAATTCGCGATGAGATTAATCTTAAAGACAAAAATGTAACAAACAATTGTTTTGAACTTTTTACAAAAGAATTGTAATTATTACTTAAATTAATGAAAAAGAAAGTGAAACAAAAAAAAAGAGAGAGAGAGAGAGAGACGTGAATGATCTCTTTTTTTTTTCTTTTTTCCTTCTCTCTCTTTCCCCCTCTCTCTCTCTCTCTCTCTCTTCCTTTTAATCTTTATTCAATTTTGTCGTAAAAATATTTTCTTCATTCGTTAATTCAAGAATTGTGTTTTCTTTTTCTTTCTCTCTCTCTCTCTCTCTCTCTCTCTCTCTCTCTTTTTCATTTTTTATTTCTTTTATTTCTTCTTTTCAAAGGGCAGAGAAAGTGGGGGGAAGAATTGGATTTATTATCCATATTTGAAAGCACTCGTTAGAGACCATAGCTACGATAATGGTATGTAATAATTTGTCGAGACAATTCGACGAATTAGCTCGATCGTTTCTCGTCGGTTATATTGCAAAATTACCCTTCTTTCTCTTCATTTAATTCAGTATTTTGTAGGATAGTTTCGAAGGATGATACTTGTTCTTGTCTGTTGGGACTAAAAATACTGGTAGGGAAATATAAGTAGGTGTATCAACACCACCCACATGTTACTTGATATTCGATACAATTTCGTTCTGTCTCCTATGATTCGTGTTATTATTTACGACTTTCGTATTTCGCGCGTGGGAATAGTATATTTATCCGAAAAAATTATCACCATAAGATCGATGAACGTTTCGTGATTGTCCTTGGAGTCGATATGGTTATCTACTAATAATAAAAAAAAAAAGATCCCAAAAAGAAAGAAAAAAGGAATTTTTTTCAACCTTTTTTCTGCGCGTTTCTTTTCTATCCGATGGAAAATATTTAGATATTTGACTTTCGTTGTCGAGCAGTTAAAAGAATAATATTTATGTTTTATGTATGTATGTATGTATAGATATATCTACATATATATATATATATATATGCATCTATATATGTCAGAACAAATATAACGATTGTAGTATTAGAATGCCCACGTTAAACAAGTCTTACGTACTAGCATAGATATATACCCTATCCTCTCTTATTAATTTAGATATATATTTATTCATTTAGATAAATATATATATATTATATATATATATATATATTCATCTTTTCTTCTGTTTTTTCCTTTTCTACTTTATTTTCATATATTTTACATTGATATAATGAATCGAGGTGAACCGAAAAGTAAGCGTTCGAGCGTTATCGATATCGTGGATTATACCTACATACACGTACACATGCAGAGATGGACCCACCAAGGTCCAAAGGGTTTTCTCCATTTATATGGATCGCTGATCACATACCTATAAAGTTCACTGAGCGCTCAATGAGATCTCGTTTAAGTGACGTGTTCGACGCTATAAAGCTTCTACTGTTTGTCGCGAGTCATTGGCCGCGAACGATCCTTCTTGCTCACTACTGCAAAAAGTGCTTTTGAGAATCGCATGCCCGGCCCTCTGAGACCTTCCATTGTCCTTTCTATGCACACCGTATCTGACACGCCGTAATGCTTCATTTATTTGAAAATATTTTTTTTTCCGCACGCGCTCACTCTCTCTCTCCCCTCCCCTCGAAACCTACCTCCTGCCCGCTCCTTTCCCGTGTCCCTTTTCATTCGACCATTTCAGTCGAGATTTTCTTTTTTCTTCTCTTTCTCTTTCTCTCTCTCTC
Organism: Vespa crabro; assembly: GCF_910589235.1. Taxonomy (NCBI): domain Eukaryota; kingdom Metazoa; phylum Arthropoda; class Insecta; order Hymenoptera; family Vespidae; genus Vespa; species Vespa crabro. The sequence continues at coordinate 10,581,496 of NC_060957.1, forward strand.
TCTCTCTGTCTCTTTTTTTTCCTATCAGTTTCGATTGTATGAATTTTACATATAGAACGAAGAGATAGAAAAAATGCTGCACTTCGTTGTTGATACTGATATTACTTGTCGTTGAATTTTTATTAAAAAAATTTCGAAGCTTTTTTTCAATGTAAAGAAAAAAAAAAAGATATGAAATTTTCAATAAACGTTATATATATATGTAGTAGTAGTAGTAGTAATAGTATACATACATAGTCGATTCGTCGCTACTACTACTACTATATATATTATAATTATAATTACTATACTATATATATTATAATTATAATATAGTATAATTCGTTGTCGATTATAAAATTATTATTAACGTAATTTCAAAGGTTTACGATATCGAGATAAAAAAGAAGAAGTGGTTGAAAAATTTTCATTGTCTTTTTTCCCTTTCTTCGTTTTTTCATTTCATTAAAATCAGTTGAAAAAAATTTTTTTTCCCTATATTGCGCGAGAAAAAAAAATATTTAAAAAATTTTTACGAATAAAAATGGACGAATTTTGAAATACAATAAAAAAAAAAAAAATATATATATATATATTTGTATATATAGAAATTAAAAGATAATGAAATATAGAAATAATAAGCAGTTCTTTAAAGTATGAAGAAAAATGTGCGAAAGGTTTGAGTGGGTAAAAAAATCGGAAATACAAAAAAAGAAATAAATATGTATCTATACGTATTTCTTAAGAGCTTGTTTTCATATGCGCGGACTAATGGGAAAATCGGTATTCAGGTATGTAGGCGTAGGCGTGTCCCTCTCAGGGTAATGAACATAACGACTACAAAGCGGTACCTTGACATTCTCTTCGGAAACGTCCTTGGAGACGGTCGGAGTGTGATTCTTTCTATTAAAAAAACGATTGTTCCGTTGTTCCAAAAGGGCCCACCAAAAGGACGATGAATTTATTTTTCCAAAGCATTCGTTTCCTCTTCCTTTCTCTTGATCTCTTCTCCTTAGAATTTTTTTCGTGCAATCAAACCTCAATCGTTCTTTGATATCTCTGTGAAAGAAAAGACAATAAAAAAAAACGAGCAATTTTTATTTAAAATCATTCATCATTTATATGATAATCACATATATATATTACAAATAAACAATTTTCGTTTTTATTTTAATCGTTTTTGTTGATCTTTTGAAAAAATAATATCCTCGAAATGTTTTTTAAATTGAAAATACAAAATTGAAATATCAGATCGATGGAAATTGAATTATTTAATCAAGATAATATTATACGAACGAAGTATTTCTTTAATCACCGGAACCATTCATGAATATCGGAAGAAATTATGAACGAGCTACGACCTTGACGTCTAAAGTTTTATCTAAATATCGATAAAAATAAAAGGAAAAGAAACAAAGAGAAAAAAATCTAATAAAAAAGATAATAAAAAGATGACTACGTTCCGATCGAATACTTATCAAACTGATTTCCTTATCAACGATATTTTTTCATATCCGCATTTTTTTAACTTATCCGCGTTATCTTTAACTTCCGTTTGGAAGATCGGCATCAGTCAATGGTCTCTTTTTTTTATTTCTTTTTTTTTTCTTTTTTATCTTTTTCCTTTTGTCCGACTATAATGAATAGATACAGACGAAATAGATTAAAGAAAAGAAATAATAATTTTTTGAACAAATAAAAGTCATTCGAGAGAATGTAAATGTTTGATTAATTTTACCTAAAATTCATTATCCAATTATTAAAATTATACTTATGAATAAAAAAAGTATATTAAAAAACATAAAAAAAAGGAATAACACATTTTATACCATAGAAAACGAAATTTCATTGATATGAATATATTCTTCTTTAAATTTAGCCAACATTCTATAATTTTTTATGTGATTATTATAAAAATAAAAAAAAAAATTATCGTTCGTTAAAGGTTAATTCTCTAAAACCCAATTTTTTTTTATCACTGAAATAAAAACATGAATATAACGTGAAATTTTAAAACTTGGCAAATATTAATTTTGATATATGAATTAGAAAATTAATACGGCAAGAAATATAATAATTTTATAGCGAAGAAGGTAAAATAAGATATATATATATAGAGAGAGAGGCTTAAAATATAAGAAAATCAATATATAATAGATCTTTTTTTTATAAAAATAAAAAAAGGATGACTCATTCCTTGTCTCGTAATTTTGCACTGACGTCATTATAATTAAATAAACATTAACTTTTCGAATATAAACATAAACTATGATAATTCTTATTAACGCGATAATTCTAATTAACGAGAGAATAAAATAAGATATATATATATATAAAAAAAAAAAATAAAAAAAGAAAGAAAAAAAATCACAGATGTACGAGTATGCTACTTCATAATTACATATAGGATTAAAATGTTAGTAAATATAACTTATACTTACAACAATGATTAATTTTTGGGATATATGTAATCTATGATAATTTTCTAACGAAAGGATCGAATAAGATTAAAAAAAAAAAAAAAAAAAAAAGAAAAAGGAAAAAAAGGAAAGAAAAAACAATTACAGGTATATGAGTATGTTACTTCAAAATTATATGACATTATATTATAGGATTAAAATATTAAAAAGAAAAAAAAAAGTAAACACAGATCTCATTTATATAAAAATAAAAAAAGAATGACTCATTCCTTATCTCGTACTTTATACCTTTTTTCCTCTCTCTTTCTTTCTTTATCTCTCTCTCTCTCTCTTTCTCTTTCTCTCTCTCTCCCTTTCTATCTCCACGTGTTCAATTTTTCGATCATCACTTGGTTAAACCAATCCTGTCCATGGCAATAAGGACGAGTAGAGAGATTATTACGACGTAGATCATGAGAAAGATGAACATCAAAAATTGAATAAATGGAGTTGACATTATCATCGACGATATTTCAAAGTTGATGTCGATGGCGATGACGATGGCGATGACAATAGCGATGGCAATGATGATGAAGATAACCATGTAGAGAAGATGGTGACTCGCGCGTTGCAACCTGCCAGTTGCATAGGACGCTTCTGAATGGCGTCTGAACGGATTGCAAAATGACGGCCAACTGCATTCACCTCTTTCGGTGGTGGCCATGGAGGGTGGCGCGAGGTGGAGTGCAGACGCGCGCATTCGTGACACGGATACGAGGCAACCCCCCTTCGATACAGTGTCGTGGCCTCGCTTTTGCCACCCCTTCGAGTAGGTACGTTGTGTGCTACCACCTAACGACGAGGATTCTTCGTGTGTGCCGTAGCTTTGTTTAAATATCCTACCCTCTTATAGTTTACATACAGAATTTTTTATTTTGTCTTTTATTTTTTTCTTTTTTTTTTTTTTATGGACCTACCCCTTTTTTCTTTCTCCTTCATTTTTCTTTTTTAATTCATGCAACAATGAAACAGTCGTTGTTGTTGTTGTAGTTGTTATTGTTGTTTCTTATACCTATGAATTTGCAAGGGGATGTTATATGCCTTTGAAAAAAAATAAAATCGACGATTTGTTTCTACGTCTTGTTTTCTGTTCTCTTTTTTTTTTTTAATTTCTTTTTTACACTCCTTTTTTTTATCTTCTCTCTTTTTTTTAGTTTACACAACGATCAAATGATATTTCAAATGATTATTGGAGTGTTATAAAAGAAATATTTGTACCCTTGTGTGCAAATTTTTTATATAGAAAATACTGTAGATATACCATAAATATGAGATAAATAGACTTAGTAAAGATCATGAAAAATATAATATCATATTTTCTATATATGATTTTATATATATACGTACATATGTAGGTATATAAGAATTTTCTGATGATCTATTGAGATTGTAGAAGCTATCGAAGATGGACAAAAAAAATGATAATAGAAGAATAATGGATTTGCGTATCGATTAGAAAGGATAATGGAAAGTGTATAATGATCAAAATTAAACATGAGTATAATCGAACCCGATGCTCTTCGGAATTTTTCTATTTCATCGTGGAAAGAAAAATTCTAGAGAAAGAGATAGTGAGAGAGGGAGAGAGAAAGAGAGAGAGAGAGAGAGAGAGAGAAATAGATAGAGATAAGTATTTTATGAAGCAGGAAGCCGATGACATTTATCTTTAAAATGTTAGATCGTCTCAGAGAGAAATCCGCCCTGTTTCCTCTTCTTCTCCTTCCTCTTTTCAATCCTCCTTCACCACCACTTTTGTCTTTCCAACTATGACAGGGTTGCTCATGTTAGAAAAGAGAGAGAGAGAGAGAGAGAGAGAGAGAGAGAGAGAGAGAAATACGAGAAAGAAGAAAGTAGAAAACATTGAATGAAATTTCGAGGTTCGCGAAGAATAATTGTGACTCTCAAAGAAAAGTGATAGTATCCCTTAATTCGTATTAAAACTGAGGTACTTTCGTTGATGAAGAAAATAAATTTCTCTTTTATTTCTCTTATTTTAATTAAAAAAAAAAAAAAAAAAAAAATTAAATTAAATAGAAAGAAAAAAAAGAAATCGTAATCGAAAGATTACTCAGAACATTGGTACTACCTTTTATCCTATTGTTTCACTTTAATATCGTTAATATTAAATAATTATATTTAATACAAAATGTATTACATATTACGAGCTAACAAAACTAAATTTCTCTCTTTAGCTCTTGTTTTTGAAATAAAAAAAAAAAAAAAAAAAAAAAATAGAAAAAAAGAGAAACAAATCCAAAAAGAAAAAAAAATAATAAAATAAATAGATAAATAATTAAATAAATGAACAAATAAATAAAAACAATTTTAACGATATTAATTCTATTAATCGAACGAACTTAATGCATTTATCGTATTTTAAACGACATAAAAAGTTAATCCGGTGTACATATTATTTATATATGAGAAAGGTAAATCCCATGATGATGACGATTATGATGATGATGACGACGATGACGAAAACGTTTCTAATAACAGTTCTTAAGGGAAGTCCTAACACCAGGGAGATCGAAAAAGAGATTCCTGTTTCGATCGTAAAGGCAAGGACTAACCTCCACCCTTTCGCTCGATAATTCATCCCCTCTTGCTACACCGTCGGAGATTCCCTTTTTCTTCTCTCTCTCTCTCTCTCTCTCTTTTTTCTTTTTTTCTTTTTCTTTCTCTCTTTTTCACTCTTTCACTCTCTCCTTCTCTCTTTCCTTTTTCCATTCCGCTCGACCCTGCGCGCGTAGTGGTCGAAGAGTTGGGAGTTAGGGCCGAAGGGGTGACTCGGTGGGAGGAAAAAGCTGAAAGGAGGAAACGTTGAATGAGGACTCAAGGTTTGGTAGAGTGAGAGAGGGTAACCGTGGTAGCTCTCTCACGCTGCCAGAGAGGGAGAGAGAGAGAGAGAGAGAGAGAGAAAGAGAGAGAGAAAGAGAGGAAAAGCAAGTGCCGGCCGACAGAGAATGAGAGAAAGAGAGATACAGAGAAAGAATGAAGAGAGAGAGAGAGAGAGAGAGAGAGAGTGAGAAGGGGTGAAAAGGAAGGGGGTTGAATGTAGGCTAGTCTCGTCGGCGTACCGCGTCCCCAATCGATACACGCAGCAAACCACTCTATGCTTCTTGTTCTCTCTCTCTCTCTCTCTCTCACCCTCTCTCTTTCTTTCTCTCTTTCTATCTTTATCTCTTGTATTTTCCTCTTTACACGAATCGAATCATTGTTCACATCATTCAAAAGATCTTTTTTTTTGTTTTTGTTCGGATAAAAAAACATAGAATGACATGCATATGTGTGTGTGTATGTTTGTTTGTTTGTTTGTATATATGTATATATATCTATGTATGCATGTATGTATGTATATGTACGTTAGTATAGATAATGTGATGAGTAATAACAGAGAAAAAAAATATTTGTCTTGTTTTCTTTTTTTCCTCTTTCTTTCTTTCTTTTTCTTTTTTTTTTTTTTTTTCTTTTTTTCGTTCGATTCATTATATCAGCCATAATAACGAGTACCATTTAACTAAATACATACTCGAAATTTCATTTCATTTCAATCGAGTGATTTCGTTTAATCATAAAATAAATGATGTTTTGTAATAATGTTATATTATTTTTTTTCCGTGTTTGTTCGAATTAAAAAAAAAAAAAGAAAAAAAAAAGAATACAAAAAAAATAGAGAAAAGAACAGAAAAAAGAAAAAAAGATTTGAAAATATACAAACGACTCTATATATTTGCGATAGATAAATAGGTAAATATTAATTTATCTCTTTCTCTCTCTCTTTCTTTTTTTTTTCTCTCTTTCTCTCTCCCTCTCTCTCTTTCTCATAGGTCATAAAGAGTTCCTTTACTTTGATGATGAAAAGGTCGAAACTATTTATGGGTTTATGCGCATTGAATTTGATTACCGGATGTTCTCCACCTTCAACCAAGTAAGTAAGTACCTATTACTTGGGAGGCTCGCCCGCGCGAAATTCAAAAAAAGAAAAGAAAAGAAAAGAAAAGAGAAGAGAATAATGTATGAAATGTCAGTAGCAGGAGGAGGATGATACCCACGTATTGATACACTCGTACGTAATCCCATTATAACACGTATGAACATGATTTTATTTATAATTGTATAAGACACGTTCTATTGAGATATAGATAGATAGATAGATAGATAGATAGATAGATAGATAGATAGATAGATAGATAGATAAATAGATAGATAGATAGATAGATAGAGAGAGAAAGAGAAAGAGAGAGAGAGAGACACGTGTTATTACTACGCGTATTTAAGTGGAAAACGTTTTAACTAGCTCGCCATTTAAGACAGTCTGATGCTACTGCAAAAAGAATAAGGAAGAAGAAAAAAGAAAATAGTGAAAAAAAAATTAGAAAGAAAGAAAAAGAGAAAGAGAGAGAGAGAGAGAGATAATATACACGCCCACGGTGTTCGAAGAACCTCGGTAATTTTATATCGTTCCTGTACACGAGAGCGAAAGCTTGTACAAAGCGTCATCTCCCTGAGGTCACTTGAAATCAATTTAGCCAGAGGGTTCCTATTATTAGAAGTCGCTTTACTCGATCTCTTCATCTCTCTCTCTCTCTCTCTCTCTCTCTCTCTCTCTCTCTCTCTTTCTCTCTCACTCTCTCTTGCTCTATCAATTCTCACACAAACATATATTACATATAGGCATATACGTGTAGACGACATTTTGTCGGAAAAAAGAAAGAAAAGAGGAAGAAAAAAAAAATTATTTTTTTGTTCCCTCATTCCATTAATCTAACTATTACTACTACTATTACAAATACTATTACTACACATACGCACACAAAAAAAAATTTGTTTTTCTTTCTACATAAAAATTATATAACGTAAAAGTTATATAGTATTATTTATATCAATATAATTGTTGTACTATCTATATATTGAGAGTATAATTAAAAAATTATTATAAATTTCGGATACATGAAATAACAGTTAATTATTTTAATTTTTTTTTTTTTTTTTTGATAGAATAATATAAAACAATAAATATATATATAAATTTTAACGTGTAAATAATACTATTCGAAAGAAGTTATATAATATTATATTTCGTATCATCTCGCAAAAAACGTAATAAATAATCGTGTTAAGAGTAAATTCATTAAAGTTAGAAAAAGTTAAAGTATTTCGTAAATTATATTCAATCTAATCAAAAGTGTCTCGATCAAAAGTGGTTTATTGTTTATAGTCGTGTATGTGATATATCTATGTGTGTGTGTGCGTGTACGTGTGCATGACTACTTTTCTAATAAGAAATTTTAATTCAAGCCTCGTTCATTGAAAATTCTTACACACCTATACCAGTTTAGAGCTTTCAACATAGCAATCTCGGACCCCCGTCGAGCTTAAAGATTCAAATCTTAGCAAAACTTCTTCAATGCTATCCGTCGTTACAATGGCTTTCAACCAAGAATATACTTTTTCTTTCTTTTTTCCTTTTTCTTTTTTTTTCTGACGACATTATTGTAATGTGAATACATAAGCGATCATCATAAATCATACCGTTTTCTTTTGGAAGAAAGAGAGAGGAAAAGAGAGAGAGGGAGAGAGAGCCATGTCGTGAAAAACAAAGACATTCTTTCGTTATCTTTATCGTATCACTGAAATTCTTCTTTTAAAATTCATAACAACATGAATAATACCATGTTGTATTTTTTTCTTTCTTCTCGTTCTTTCTTTTTTTTTTTTTTTTAATTGTCAATGTAGATATTGATTTCACAAAAAAAAAGAAGAAGTTCGTTTATAGCGAATGGATTCGTTTGTAAAAAAACATTTTTAATACTATGACAAGTAATCTTAATCCTTCCGATGAGTTTATATATATATATATATATATATATATATATATATATATATATATATATATATGTTTATATGAAGAGGTTGTCCATCCATAGATAAGTCCTAGAGAAAATATTTCACAACCGATTGAAGTTATTAGAAAGTTTAATATACGAGAAATTTGCATGATTCCGATGAGTCAGCTATAAAGTGCACGTGAAAATATTCTTTCTTTTCTTTTACTCGTAACTTTTTTTTTCTCAAGTTACGAAGCTCGAAAGTGGTCTTCTTTCTTGGTTTTCTTTTTTCTTTTTTTGAATATCTATACATACACAGTAACCGTCATTTGCAATTAAAATCGTATGCGGTAAAAAATTGTTGCGCATAGGTTTACGTGATAATCGGTATATTAAGTATTGAAATAATTACTTTGAGTTGATATAATAGTTTTTCAATTTGATAAAAAATCCTCAGATTATAATATAATCTTTTGAAATCTATGTAGTTGAACTATTACGTAGGACAGGATCATTGACCTTGATCATTGACTCGTCCAAATGCACGACCACTTGATTTGTAAATAATATATATATATATATATATATATATTACTCATTCTATGCTAATATAAAATACTAGTAACTGATATCAAGAAGCTCTTCTGAATGAAATACCGGTGGAGTGCGTACGTACGAGGATCGATCGATCGTCACTGGTTGGCACGATTGAACGCGCATAAATAAATAAGTCTCATTCATCCGCTCGGGACAAGAGGCTGCCTTGGATGGCTCTTACTATAATCACAAAGGAAATGAGATCACGATGAAAGTGCAATTTTGTGATTGTAAACGGATGTTGGCTTTGATATATAAAGTTAAATGATAAATTAATTATATATGATAACGATGATAAAATGAAAGAAAAAATGAAGTATTTTTGATTATCCGATATATTTTTTTTCGGGAGATCGATCATATATATATATATATTTTTTTTTTTTCTAAATATCTTTATATATTTTCTATAAGAAGAAATTGATCAATTAAAATGATTATCAATGAAATTATAATTGATGAATTTTTTTTATCATTGATATAATATAACCTCGAATATCAATAACAAATAATTAAAATTTAAGAACAAAGAAAAATTAATGATTAATATTTGAAATATAACTATTAAATTAAATTATAGCCAATTAATTTTATATATATATATATATATATATACATACATAAATATAGATACCTTCGATCAAAGAGCACGAGTAATAATAATAATAATAAATGATTAATAACTGAAATAATTATTATTAATAAAATAATCATTCGTATTTCCTCTCTCTCTCTCTCTCTCTCTCTCTCTCTCTCTCTCTCTCTCTCTCTCTCTTTTTATATATTTTTGATCATCGATAAATAAAACTCGAATATTAAATAATATAATGATTAAAACATTTATCTAGAATACTAATAAGAGATCTACAAAATCGTGTCGTCGGATCGAATAATTATTTTTCCGTGCTAGAGCTGGAAAACATCCGGCATCAAGCTACTTCCGGTTGGAGCGCGATATTGCAACGCTTTTTCTACTACGTTGTTAACCGATCGGTCCTTTACGTCATTTCCGTTTCCGGTCGAGTACGAAGTTTAAACGTCCTTCGACGATACGTCGAGCGAACAGCTTACATACTAGCATACGTTGCGAAAGCTCGAAAGCTCAACGCGAAAAGCGTTTTAACAACATGATTGCTATCGTTTTCGTTAGAAAGAAAGTTTGCCGACCCCGTTTTATTATTCTATTTTTACACGATAAAAATGTCGTCTTGTTCTCGATAGTCGTTGTTGACGAATGTTCAACTTTACAAATTCATGTACCTATTTTCTGTTATTTTTTTTCTTTTTTCTTTTTTCTTTTCTTCTTCCCTCGAGACTGTTCTTGAACGAGCAGTTTCTAGTACTACGTCATATCCGTTTCCGGTCAAACGGAACACCCGACTTTTCATCTTTTACGATCTTTATGGATCTTTCCTTATCTCTCGAAGATCTTTCGTTTCGTTGCACACGAATAGTTACTCTTTTGAGAAGTAATTTTCATTTTTGATATTTGTATGATTAAATATATTTTATCTTTTTTTAATTTCTTAATTTTTTTTTTTTTTTTTTTTTTTTGAATAGAAATTAAACCTCTATGACTCAATTTTTTCTCATTTTTTATAAGTTATGATATTTAAAACTTGGATTATTAAGTAACAATTAAACTGAATTAAACAATACAAATATAATTATTATAATATTATTATACATTGTATTATTATATAACAATTTTAATTGTAATAACAAGTGATCATATTATTAATAGTAGCATACAATAATTATATTATATTAATGTAAATGTATACTAACAAGTAGTAACGTAATATAATATTAATACATTCATATTATATAATACCAATTATAAGCACGTAAATTCAAAGTTACATACCGTTATATGATATTAACCGAGGATAATGTGGGAACAAAATTTATCAGCCTAATATCAATCTAATTTGATGAAGATGAGTCTGAAAAAAAAAGAAAAAAGATTTTCTTTAATCATCGCATAAATTTTTTTTAATAATTTTTGCTTTTTAACGAAACCAAAATTACAAAAACGACAACTTACCAAACAAAATCTTCTTATTTTAAAAATATCCAACAAATTTTCATTCTCATCATATTTCATTCATCATATTTCGTTCTTCTTGATCATCATAAAATTTGAATTATTATATTTCTGAATATTATTGAAATAAATTACAGTAATTTCCGATGGGATGAGTGAATTTTAGAAAAGAAAAGAAAGAAAAAATAAAAGAAAAAAAAGGAAACAGCTGACTCGTCAGAAACAATTTTGAGAGAGGGCAAGATAAATTCACTTTTAAAGACAAATAATAATACGATACGTAATCATCAATGGTAGCTCGCGCAACGTTTACTAATAGGTTAATGTATCCGGTTTCAAATCGAAGGAGAAACCTCAAACGTCCTCGATTTTCTTTCGTTTAGCCGATGCAAAATTCCCGAGAATTAATCGGACTAGGAACACCTCGGAATGCGAGCTGGCGAAACGCTTGTTGAAAGCTTGGCAGGAAGAAGATCGCCCACGTAGTTTCGGACTGTAAATGGAAGCGCCTTTGATGGCTCCAATGAACAACAGAACGAACCAAGAATGGTCTTGGCTAGCTATAAGAATGTATACACGTGTATTATGTGAGTCATCTAACATACATAACATTGTTATTATTATAAGGTGTATATAATATCTTTTTTATTTTTTTTTTAATTTTTTTATTTCTTCTTTTTCCGTTCATTAAAAACTAATAACGAAAGGGGAGGAAAAAAAAAAGAATTTGTAAGAATCTCAAAAGTTCCAAGTACCCGTAGATAACAAATAATTCTCATATTTCTCTTTAATGTTACTTTTTCGTAATTTTTCAGAAAAGAAAAAAGAAAAAGAGAAAGAGAGAGAGAGAGAGAGAGAGAGAGAGACAGTTCGTAAAGTATTATTGAATCGTCCTGTATATCCCTCGTATCATTAAAACGATTCTCATGTTTCAAATCGTTCGTATAAAATTAATGGAAAAATAATCTCCCCCATTCGTTATCTTTCTCTTTCCTTTGTTTTTTTCTTTTTTTTTTTTTTTTCTTTTTCACTTCTCTTAAGACAGATTATATATAACTCGAAAATCGTCCGGAGGGTTGTGGAAAATCTTTTAACGAATATTCGGGATTTCCAATGCGAATGGAACTGGCGTGGGTTGTTTGGTATTACATCAAACAAACGTAAACGCGAGTTAATGTTAGAGAACGCGCGTGGCCGTTGAACGGCCGGGAATCTTTGCAAAAATAATCCGTTAGGCGTTGAGTAATTTTGGACGTTAATTATTTACGTCATCGACTTCCCGTTCGTATATATCTCTAAGTATATATACATATATACGTGAATATATATATATATATCTATAGAAACGAAAAAAAAACGTTTTCATCGATCGTGTCTTAGAGAGAGATAAATTTTTATACTTGTTGAAAAATATTTAGAATTAACATCCAAAATAAGATTCCATTATCGTTAACTGCTCGTACATACATAGCTTGATATTGGATCGTTGGTCATTTCTACATATATATGTACATACTTTCATTGTACTTCGAAAGAAGTGCCTTCGGTTAGTGGAACAGGAAGAGAGAGAGAAAGAGAGAGAAAGAGAGAGAGAGAGACCCAGGAACTCAAGAAAAAGGAAGGAAGAAAAAGCGGATGTGTAGTAGCTAAACAAAAGATTTCTATGAAGGTCAGGATGGAAGGAAGAATACGATGGGATCTTATAAAGAGGAACCATGACCGGAGAGGTCACCTTTCGAATGATGGGCTGCTGCTACTTTTCATGTCTTGTGATTCCCTTCTTTTACCTTTGAAAACCGAAATGCATTATTTCCGCTTTTGCTACCATATGTATTTCTATTTAGTTCGTTCTCACGACCACGATTGCTAAGGATCATAGTTCCTCTAAGATACCGTTGTTTTTTTTATGTGAAATTTTTATGATCTCTCTCTCTTTTTTCTCTCTCTTTCTTTCTCCAGGTCATACCCGACGAAGATAATTTTTCTCATTATTTTTCCTTTTTTTTTATTTTTCTTTACTTTTTTTTTTTTTATCGGTCATTTAGAAACATTTAAAAAATGATGTTATTACTTAAGATATCTTACGACCAGGTACTTAACAACAGCTCACTAACAAATGTCCATTTTATATCAAGATAAAGTTAAGGAAAATTTGAACTGGTTGATCGACTTTAGGAGTTCAACGTTAATCCAAATTTCGTTTACAACGAGGAAGTTACGAGATGTATTACGAATATAATTAATGTAATGGATAGACCAAAAGTTAGTTAATTTATTGGAGAAAACTGTAACGCGGATTAATGAACGTGAGAAAGGATATTCAAAGATAATACCTTGGAACGAGATCTAGATTAGAAATTTGTTACGCGTATGAGAAACTTACGGATCCGTAATACGCTTTAAACTCTTTTTAGGCGTAACGTGAGACGGGAATCACGCGTCGGCGATTTGCGCAAAAGGAAATAGAAAAATACTATATGAAGGAGCACGTGTTTCTTCTGTAACGAATAGCACACCAGAGAGTTGAAAAGAAATGTCTACGGGAAATGTCATGGGACGAGACGATCGGTCTCTTCCTGCATTTTGTCGTATCGACGTGCCGATTAACCCTACGTGACTACCAACCTCATCGCTATGTTATGTATATTCATTGTTATTCTTATCGTCCATTCCCTGTGTAAACAATTTTAGTTGAAGTTAACGTGTTAATATCGTTCAAACACAAATGAGATAATTAAATATTAATATATTTTTCTTCTTTCTTTTTTCTTTTTTTTCTCTCTCTCTCTCTCTCTCTCTTTTTTTTCCTTCTAACTTCGACGAGACTACATTTTTCTGAATTGAATCAAATTTTTCGAATAAGAATGAAATCTAATTTTATTGAATCTTCTCGACGAGATTCGATTCTATTTTTAAACGAAACTTTTTAAATTTTAATTCACAGATAAAAATTCAATCGATTTTATTCGCAAACGAAGTTCATTTTTAAACGTGATACGAGTCATTTTGCAAACGTAGTCAAACGTTTAATTTAATGAATGAAGTTCAATTGAATTTATCAATGAAGAAATTTGATGAGTAATTCATAAATGATATTTAGTTCAATTCGTGAACGAGATTAACGAATAAAATTTACATATAAAATTTTAATAAAATTTACGAATGTACATACCATTTACAAACGAAGCTCAACTTGTTATTAATTCATCTAAGAAATTTTATTTTATTGAATTAATGAAATCCAGTTTCGATATGTGACGTTCAGTTTAGATCAGTTTCAATTAATTAATGAAATTCGATTGGACTCATCGATGAAATTAAATACAATTAATTAATATCATTCGATTCGATATAATTTTTGTGAAATTAATTAATTATTGACTTCATACAAGATACGATACTTTATATTCTAATTATCAATTTCTCATTAAATTCAACAAAATTTTATCGGACTTTTGTCGAATATTAAAAAGAACTATCCAAAAGAATACGGCTTTGATATATCACGAAAGCTTAAAGAGACATAAAAAGTAATCTTTTTTTTTTCGTAAATTGATTCCGTTCGTTATCACGAGTGCCTCGATCATTACGTAAGTCGGTCGAAATAGCAAGGGGACGAGGGAACGCGGGGCGGGAAGGTTTAGCGGGGGCGGCAGAGGGGGAAGGGAAGGGGGGGACCGTCTACTACCAGCGGGAGACCGAGTGGCTTAAGTTAAAACGGAAGTACGCCCACGGCTCGTCAAAGGTTTCGTTCATTAAGCCGCCCTTTTCTCCTTTTTCTTCGGCTATTCGGATATATGGTAACTATCATAAGAGAGAAAAGAGAAAAAGTATCAAGAAAGAAAGAGAAAAAGAGAGAGAGAGAGAGAGAGAGAGAGAGAGAGAGAGAGAGAGAGAGAGAAAGTAAGAGAGTAAGAGATATGGCAGAGTCTGGGAGTGTTATTAATTAGTGACTAATTAGTTACATCAGAAAGAGAGAGAGAGAGAGAGAGAGAGAGAGAGAGAGAGAGAGAGAGAGGGGATGAGAACTTAACTTCACACAATTCACTAAATTATTATTTTTTCTTTTTTTTTCCGTCAACGCTGAGATACATCCTCAGATTGTTATACTAATACTAATTGGCAAGTAAAATATAATTCGATCGAAATCCTAACGGATCTTAAATAAATACGATCAACAATCATTGTGGGTATAAACCGTTATCGGATAAAGTCGGAAAAAAATTTATAACGCATGTCGGTTGTCCGTTTATCCATACGTATTACATTACACATTTAATATCGAAGATGAGTGCGTCCTCTTGTTTTTCTGCTTACGTAAGGGATTAGAGATATACGATTACATATGAAGAGGAGAACAAGTTTCTCTATGTACAAAACATGTATATACGTACAAAACATCTCTCTCTCTCTCTCTCTCTCTCTCTCTCTCTCTCTCTCTTTCTCTCTCTTTCTATATATATATATATATATATATATATATATATATATATATATGAATCTTTTTTGGTGAAGATGTTTTTTCGTGGTAGAGAGGAGAATAGCTAAAGGAAAAATGATGTAGTAGAATAGTGCAGAGAAACAGAGACAGAGACAGAGATAGAAAGAGAGAGTGAGAAAGAGAGAGAGAGAGAGAGAGAGAGAGAGAGAGAGAGAGAGAAAGAGAGGGAAAGGCTTTTGCTCGATAAAGAGAAACACGTCAACCCTGCGCATACGCAATGCGAATATCCAAGGTACCTTCAATGGGACGCCAGCCCATTCGCATCCGTTGCAGGGGTAGAGCTCTTTCATTGAGCGGCTCCGTTGCTTCCGCTTTCCGTTCACGTATCTCTCTCTCTCTCTCTCTCTCTCTCTTTCTTTCTCTATCTCTCTCTTTCCCTCTCTTCATCTTTCTCTTCCTCTGTCTCTCTCTTGCTCACCATTATCCGGCCATTCTCCAGTACTACCCACCCTCCTTCAAAGATCTCCGTCTTCGCACCGGCGCGCGTCTCCCCTCGAACGTGGTATCGCAGAAGGGATGCTGTTGCTGTGCTTTCTCTTCTCGTCCCCTTCTCTCCCTCCTCTCCTCACCCTTTCTCCCTCACTCTCTCACTCCCCCTTCCCTCCCCGTATCCCCCATTTATCCCAGCCCTTCTCGTCGCATTAACGGCGCGGTTTAATTTCGAATCGGTTGCTAGGCCAGAAACGTCCCTCGGATACATGCGTGGACAAGCGCCGATATTATTGATATCTGCTGGAATTGAGCCTACGGAATAGATTTTGTTTCATTGTTCGATTGTTTTGGTTATAGTTAATTGGAAAAAATTTTTGTTCGTTCTTTCTTTTTTTCTTTGTTTCTTTTTTGTTTTGTTTTTTATGTTTTTATTTTTTCTTTCTTTATAGATATATAACTATGCATTTCGACGTATGTATGTGTCGCGCAACGACACGTAAAAATATATTTAGAGTTTAGTTTTTATACATTTTTTTTTTTTATTGAATATTTTGAATCCTTCATACAATCTATCAGGTATTATTTTGTTATTCCATTTTTTTTTATTCAATTTCTACAGTATTTTTTAGACCTTGAAAGTTACCCAATATATATATATATATATATATATATATGAATGTATTCTATTAAATTTTCAATAAAAAATATTAAAAACGTGTAAAATCATGTAATCTAGATGATGATAATAAAAAATATTTAATACTTTTGCAAGGAAATTGTAAATATATTGATAAGACATTACTATTAATGATAATGGGCATGGGATTAAACGTAATGGGATTAATCATATTCTAAAATATATCTAGTAATGATCTAAAAATATACAAAAAATTATTCTAATCTTTTTTCTTATAAAATATATATGTATATGTATGTATAAGGGTAGGTGTTTAAATGTCAACATATTTCTTGAGAAGCTGTCTAACTCGACCTATAAAACTTCTTACGTACAAGTTCGCATCGGTGCATCCATTACATCTTATTTTCTCTTACTTAACCAGAAATTGAAAATTGCTCTTCGATATTAGTTGGTAACACGGTCGAATGGTTGACCGACTCTATTTCGAAGGTTTCTTGAATTTCCTGTGTATGTACATATATATATATATATATATATATATATATCCATGTACGTATACGTACCTACGTACGTACATATGTATGTATACGTGTATCCCATGTATGTATGCATTTAGCAATAAATAGAATTCCTCGTAAAGACGAAGAGTCGACGGTGGAAGCTGCGTGCTTACGTAAAATTCCAAACGAAATGCTAGAAGGAAAATTTACGATGCGGAAGAGGTACATGTTACTTAAAAAATGAATCCCAAGATGGAGCCCGTTCATTCATATTTTCTCTTTCTTGCCCCCTCCCCCTTTTCGCTCCCTTCTCTGTAAATAATTGAAATTCTAAAGTTTCAAAATAATATAAATAAAATTTATTTCTTCCTGCAAAACTTTTCTCCTACTTTTCACTTTTCCACCACCCTTATTCCTTCCCTACTCTTACGAACTTCTAAATTTTATTTTTATATTATGGATCTCATAGTAAGTATCATCGTATAATATATATTCATACATATATATATATTTTCTTTTCTTTTCATTTTTTTTTTTCTTTAATAATTCAACACACAAACGAGATTAATATTCATTATGTAGATCTCGTTTAACACTGCAATAAACATCAATAAATGTATCTATCTATATCTAACTATTCTGCAGTCTTATAAAGAAAGAAAATTACGAAGAAGTTAGAATGCATGGTAGACAGAGAGAGAGAGAGAGAGGGAGAAAGTTATTGACAGAAAGAGAAAGAGAGAAAAAGAGATAGATAGAGAGAGAGAGAGAGAGAGAGAGAGAGAGAGAGAGAGAGAGAGAGATAGAGAGAAAGAGAGAGAAAACAGAGAGAGAGAGAGAGAGAGAGAGACGAAGAAGGTAGGAACTCCAACTCTCGACCTCGACGTTTATTCTTCGCCGTTGGGAATTTATCGCCACCCTTTTATTTCCCTCTTTCTCTTTACGTGCCTCTGGCAACAACATTGCTTGGTAATTACAGGAGTCCGCCTAAGGAATGGCCTTTTCTTTTTCTCTCTCTCTCTCTCTCTCTCTCTCTCTCTCTCTCTCCGTCTCTCTTTCTCTCTCTCTCCCTCTCCTTTTTTTTCCTTTCCTTTCCTTTTCCTTTTTTTTTTATTATTCTTTCTTTCATTTCTTTTTCTTTTTTATTTTCCACCAAAAAACTTGTACCTCTTTTATTTCTTTTTTTTCCTTTTTTTTTTGTTTTTTCTTTTTTAACGTATTCAAGTATGTATATACATTTGATTTCTAACGAGTTTTAACTCTTTTCATCTGGAACGTATCCAACTTACGTAAATATATTCGTTATCATCGTTGTTATGTTGCATAATCGTGAAGAACTAAGAAGTAAAGAGAAAGGGGTAGGGAACGACGCGGAGTAGTAAGAATAAAAAAAAGAAAATATAACAAATCAAAGGAATAAGAAAAAATTAAAGGAAGAAAAAAAAATATAAAAGAAAAAAAAAAGAAAAGAAAAGAAAACAAGCGGTTTATATAATTCGAACATACGGATTACAGTGTTGGTCCGTTGATAAAGAGAATGGAAGGTCGTAAGATTGGATCTACATACATATGTACATGTGTTTCTCATTTTCTCTTGAGTATATTACTTGGACAAACCATTTAATTAAATCAGATGTCACGGTTGGTTGTCAACATGAGATACGAGTAGGGTATAATGGAGACCCACGCACACTCGAAGCATCCTGCAATTGAAAGCGTTTACGGCATGCATTTTGCCGCAGGTAAATCATCGGACGTGTGCGGTAACGTTGAAATTGCTTTCTCTCGTTGTCGAGAAAGATAGAGAGAGAGAGAAAGAGATGAAACACGTATTACTATTCTACGTATTTCGTCGATATCCCGAATTGTGTACGTGTCGAGAAACACCTTTAAAATTCTATTGAAATTCTATTTCCTGAAAGAACGTTAGATATCGTAATTTCAAGAATTTTTATATAAATCATTTCAGACTTTTCGAACGAAAGATATATAGAATGTAGACATAAGAAATATTCGATTTGGATGCTTCATTAAATCGTTTTAAATCCTTTATAACGCATGAACAAATATATATGTACACATTTACGTATGGTCATCCTGCCTGGTATGTCGTATCTGCCATAAATCTAATGTTCTATCTCGCGTTGCTTCGTTCATTGTATCAACGCAGGATATATATACATACATACGTATGTATGTACACGTTCGATGTAGATTTATGTAACAGGCGAAAGGTCGTATGAGAGAAATACAGAGAGAGAGAGAGAGAGAGAGAGAGAGAGAGAGAGAGAGAGAGAGAGAAAGAGAGAGAAAGAGAGGCGGTCGTTTCGAGAAACGGATATCGGTCGGTGCTCCGATTAATTCTATTCAATAATTTTAGTAAGGTCAAATCTATACTCGATATGTTTACCAGCGGGATACATTTTCTATGTGCCTTTGCCATTGAATAAAATCATTTTATATCGTATTTCCTACGATGTCGGTTGAATTTTAATTTGATTCACATTTTCTTACATAAACCTTGAAATTCAATCATTTCTTTTGATTTAAATTCTTTTGATAGATTTTGCATCTATATAAATATATATATATATATATGTGTGTGTCCTATTTTCTTTTTCATCGATTCCTTTCTCTTAATTTTCTTTGAATAATTTAATACTTTTACATCCTGTTAAGTAATAAATTTAATTATTATCGATAAGAAAAATTGTCTCATTAAAATTTCTCGTTATTTACATATCTTATCGGTGTAAAATTTTTGTTGAAACTCCGTTTATCTATATTGATCTTTAACCTTTATGCGTATAAATTTGTTATCAAACGGATAAATAGAAATAATTATCGGAGTATGTAGAGTTGAATAAATAAACAAAAATACGAATTACATATATACATACGTGTTCCATCCTTCTCTCACTTCTCATTTCATACAATCTTTTTTATAGGAATAAGTTTACGTACCTGAATGGCCGTCATCCTAACAAGTACCTTCTCATTGATAGAGGGGATGAGTGATGCAGGTGGTATGAACGGGGATCCTATGGTGACCTAGTTCCAGGAGTAGTGACGTCGATGAGACCATTCACCCAAGAGCGTACTGTGTTAACGTCGAAACTGGGTCATCGTGTTGCGGCCTGTGTAAAGCAAACCTACTACTTCTCTTTCTTCTCCCCTCCCTCTCCACTTCTCTCTCTCTCTCTCTTTCTCTCTCTCTAACACTTATGCACCTGTATATCAGGAGAATCAAATGTCAACCTGCTCATAAGGATCAGCTGATAAAAGCCGATCATGATTAAGTTTCATTCAGTTGCTAACGAGTAATTTTAATTTTGATTTGAGATTTAATATTGGTAAATATTAATTCTTTTGTTAGAATGAAATGAGTTTACATTATTTTAAAATGTAAATCAAAGAAATGAAAAAAATAGAAGTAGAAGATAAATTTTATACGGAAGAAATGTTTTCTTCCATTTCGATAGTTCATATTTTCGTTACTTATCAATTAATATGGCTCAATAATTTTAATTCTATTACAAATCAATTATTTATATCAAAATGTTACACGAATTTTTGTCATGTATGAAATATAAAGATTTCGTATAAAAATAAAATCAAGTTGAATAAAACATTAAAGAAAAAATAAAGGAGACGATATTTCATCTGAAAAAATATATTTGTCAATTTATTAATATTTTTATTATCTTTTTAATATCATTCAATTTTCATTTCTTTTCCTCCTAATTTCATTTCAGATTAAAATTAAACGTAAGAGAAGAATGTGGGAAAGGAAAACAGAGAGAGAGAGAGAGAGAGAGAGAGAGAGAGAGAGAGAGAGAGAGAGAGAGAGAGAGAGAGAGAGAGCAGCAATATCAACAAGCTGTGTTTTAGATATGAACCGCGATAATAATTCTCTTTTAAATGATAAATAACACGTTTTGTGGCATTATCATAGTTTTTCGAATCTATCTACATATATATATATATGCATATATACATGGAGAGGTTGTTGCATAAATAAACGATCGTAAACATTTAATAGCTTTATATAATTTATAAAATGTCAAAATGAAAATGTAAGTCAAACGACTTTGCAAGGTATAATCTTTTGCTTGTAGATAAAACGATCGTTTTGTAACAATCATAAATATGTCAGTTGTCTACATATGTTCGTGAACATACATAGATACAAATACATATATAAATTACTTTCATAAGTAAGATAAATTAGAGACAATCAATTTATTTTTTTTCCATTTCTATTATCAAATTTAACAGTTAAATTTGTGACATTAGTCGCATTATTTGTTCAAGTCCTTTTTCTACCCTTTTCGTTGTTAGGTAGGAAGTCCAGACAGGAAGATCACGAACTTCCGGTCTAAAGAGAACTTCACAAAGCAGGTCGAAGAAAAGAGCCTGCCTTGCTTACAAATACGGACGCTTTAAATCTTCTTTCTATCCTATCCATCTAACACATCTACACATCTACATACACATACACACATATATATATACACACGCACAGACCTACCACCAGCATCACCACTACCACCACACCAAACCAAATATATATGTCCATGGACATAGTCGAATGTAGTCCATTATTAAATGAAATTGTATCATTGCCTTACTTCTCTTACAAATACATATATATTTGTATATATATATTTTTTTTTTCTTACATATTATATATACATGTACACACACACACACACACACACACACACACACACACGCGCGCACACGCACACGCGCGCGCGCACACACACACACACGTAAATACGGACACATTTACTTACACCTTGGAAACACGATCAGTCCCCGAATACTTACTATCCGAGATGTATACCGACATTACAAAGCGTAGGTGGACAAAAGGGGTAGAGTTCCGAATATATCTCATGAAGAGACTCGCTGACCGAGTCATTTCCGGATGTAAAATGTACACCTGCCTACGTTGGTTGTGCTGACTAATCCATGGTTAAACGGTCGGCAACTTCCTGTCTGCTTGTTAGCGACCATCGTCATCAAGAACATCTGCTGGCATTTATAGCTCTGACCAATTCGTAATCTAACAAATAGAATTAGATATATATATATATATATATTCATACCTAAATAAAGATTATTATTTAACTTCATTATCCAATTCAGAGAAATCTTAAAATTCTTCAATAAGTTTTTTTATATCTATATAAAAAAACAAGTTTCGATCACTTCGTTTCGAAATTAATTTCACGCTTATTTCTTTCTTTCTTCTTTTTGTTTTTTTTTTTTTTTTTTTTTTTTTTTTTTTTTTATTGTAATTTTTTCTTCAGTATTACGAAGGAACAACGTTTTAACGATACTTTAACCTGTCAGAAATAAATCTTTTTCTTTTTTAATCGCGACGTCGATAAAAACGACAATGTTGTTGTACGAAATGAAAAAAAGAACGAATAAAGAAACGTTATTTAAAGTGCCGTTCATTTGGGAGAGATTTAAAAAAGAAAAAGAAAAGAATGAAGTACCAAACTTGCGGAAATTAAAGATGACGATTGTACAATGATAGTAGAGATATGAAAAGATCTATTATCGATTGATAAAACTATAAAATCATTCGTTAATTTTTCTCTAAATAGAAAAAAGAAATGTGTAAAGCTTAGATTTTTGCGTTTGAATTATTGAACATAGACAGATTGGATATACATATACTATATAATATCATGATTCTCTTGCCTTTCTTGTTATTCTGAAAATATTTGACTTATCCGAATCGTGACGTCACCGTTTCGACGACTTTCAAATCAAGCTCAATACTGTGGCATCAATAAATATTCATGATATATCTATATATTTATCTATGTGTATACATATACATATTTGTGTGTGTGTGTATATATGTGTCTACATATATCTCGACAAGTTATATCAGATTAATTTGAAATACATATATACATCATATCTCATTCTGGCTTGCCGTTCTTCAAGAAGGGAAGAAAAAGAAGGATAGAAAGAAAGATAGAAAAAGAAAGAGAGAGAGAGAGAGAGAGAGAGAGAGAGAAAGAGTTATGATCGGATAAAAAGTGCATTGAGAAACTCTCCTCGTTCATCGAGCGACGCGTGAATCGACGAGAGTCGACATAGAGGGTGTTGGTGGTGAGCGGCCAAAGGAGGGTTAGTCTGGGGTGGTAGAGGAGGAGGGGGAAGAGGAGGTAGAGAGAGAGAGAGAGAAAGATGGGGGGTAGGGTGGAGGAGAGAACCGTGCGTGCGTTTTCTGGAGCAGAGAATCGTTTCCATGGTTTAATAGGGGTTGAAGGGGTAAGTCGGCCCGCTGACCTACTTTATCCCCGGGGGTTGAATGAACGGCACTGAACGCGATGACGTCATTCTCGACCTCATTTCCGGTTCCTGGTGCAGCTAGCTTCTATCCCGGCAACTCTGTCCCGTTGACCCGAAATTTCTCGTGAATCGAAGAACGCTCTCGTTCATCCCGGAGTCCGGGGCATGAATGAATTTTCCTCGTATAGGTAGCTATTTGTCGCGGCTCGATGAAAGGAGGAAATCGTGGCGGACTTGGGGTTGGGGTGGTGGTGGTGATGGGGGGAGGGCGGGGGATTCGAGAGAAGGGGATAGGAGAGGGAGGGAAGACATAGGAGAGCGAAAGACAAAGAAAAAAGAAAAAAAAATAAGAAGACAAAGAAAAAACAATATGTCGTTTGGATTTATACAATCCAAAATCAAATCTATCGGTTAGTTCATTGAAGAAATATTTTTAAAGATTTTTCCCGATTTCTTCTGATATCTTTTGATAATTTTTTTCCTTCTTTCTTTCATTCTTGTTTTTCTTTCTTTTCTTTTTTTTTTTTCTTTATTTTTTTCTTTTTTTTCATTCTTCATTTGCAAACATATTTACGTTCCTATGAGAAATAATAAAGAATTGACGAAGACAAATAGTAAACTAGAAAGTCATCGTCTCTTACAATTTGTCACAGATATGATGGTATCTTTAAGAAATGTAATAATTTTGAGAGTAACGTATAGAATTCAAGGACACATTCATTTCATGTCTCATTCGAGACGCATTAATTTTTGCAAGAGATTGGCTAATAAATGAAAAGAAGTAAATACGTGATAATACTACAATGAGATCTATTATGATCGTTAAGTAAACATAATTCTATTATACTACAAATCACGGGTAGGCGTATTACCTTACGTAAGCCGGTCTTTCGTATCATTGATAGAGGAGATAATTTATTTTCTTACCTTTTTTTTCTTTTCTTTTTTTTTTTTTTTTTTTTTTTTTTGTTAGACTAGTTTCATAATAAAAGTTCTGCCAGAATTACCTGCGTTCGAGCAGATGTTAGAGTAACGTTTCCACGAATTATACTGTTCCGTTGAATCTGTCGATGTCATGGTGTGTTCCATAGGAATTTCGGTTAACGAAGTCGATTGTTGGTAAAATATATACCACGAATACCGTGAAAAGTATCTAAGGCGATCATTTTTCATTTTTCAAAAAAGCAAGTCGTGAACTTGGAGAATAACCTTTGAAAATATTATATATTATATAACTCAAAGTATTATATAACTATCCAGTATTATTATATCTTTTATCTAGAATGTGTTGATTTTTTTCTCTCACTTTATTTTTTTTTTCTTTTTCTTTTTTTTTTTTTTTGATCTAATATTCAATCTGAACTACATAAAAAAAAAGTAAAATATAAAAAAAATACAATGGTCACTTATCTTATTATATGTCAATTAACAAAATTATTTTTTCATATTTTCAGAATGGATTTCGTCTAATGTTATACTTCTAAATGAACGTTAGAACTCTCGTACTAAAAACGTGACACATTAAGAACATATTTGTTCAAAGCTATCATGACTTATCATTGACCAATCGGGAATGCAACATATGTTTCGTCACTAAGTTCACTGATTAATATCGTCATATGACCCCTATAAATTAACAACAAAGAATTACAAAATTTCCATGCAAACGATTTATAAAGCAGCCGACGGACGAAACCTAAGCTTGTTTTTAGTCGGATTTTTACTCTTGAACGAGCAACAGAGCGTTACATTACATTCGTGAAACAGAGATAAATATGGAGTGTCTATTGTTCGATCCATTAAGCAAAACGCTTACTTTTAAAAAAACTTCAATTCCGATACCAAAATCCGACGAAGTTCGAATAAAAGTCGCATACTCAGGAATTTGTGGAACGGATTTGCATATCTTGGAAGTATGTCATTTATTTTTATATCGTCCTTACCATTGTTATCATTTTACACGAGAGCTCTCTCTCTCTCTCTCTTTCTCTCGTGACGTGAGTTAATTTTTTTCAATTATAATTGAATTAATTGCTTCATTCGATTATAAATTTTAAATATAAAAACAATTGAATTGTATTTATCGCACTAAACATACGCTCTGGACGTTTTATTTATTTTCTTTTTGAAAAAAACTTTTATGGAACATTTTTCTTCAACCATATGTTCAAAATTGCAAGCAATAAATCGAATTCTTATTTTTTCACGATAAACTGGTTACATTCTTTTTTTCTTGTTTTTTTTTCTTTTTTTTTTTTTTATTAAATTTCAATTAATATCATTTTATTCATATCGTTGAAAATAAAATTACGTTCTTATCGTTATTGCGAAAAAAAGTTACAACAGAAATCATTACGAAACATTAAGATGACAAAAATATATAAATTAAGAAATATTTCGCAACAATGTGACTGAATTGACACAATGTTTAATTTTATATCATATAGTTACGTGCTAATTTATATTTTACTTAATAATTTTATTTAAAACAAAAATAATCTTACAGGGTGCATTTACATGCAAAAATGATGGTCCTTTTGTTCTTGGACATGAATTTTGTGGTACAATCGATGAAATTGGAAATGAAGTGACTAATTTTAAAATTGGTCAAAGAGTTACGGTAGATCCTAACAGTGGATGTCATAAGTGTAACGATTGTCATGTTGGAAATTATCATTATTGTCAATATGGCGGATTAAGAAACACTATTGGTATTTATAGAAATGGTGGTTGGGCGACTCATGTTCTTGTTCCAGAATCTCAGGTACATTTATATACGACAATAATGATATTTATATCAAATCTGTATATTCTATTTATATATTCATGTTGATTTATGGACATTGAATAATGATGATTTTAAGATACACTTAATACCCGATAAAGTCCAAATGCATCAGGCTGCACTTACAGAACCATTATCTTGTTTGGCCCATGGTTTGAAAAGAATTGGTACAATACATGTAGGACATCAAGTACTGATTATTGGCGCAGGTATCATTGGTCTTTTTTGGTCTTGTTTATTACATCTACGTGGATTACGAAATACAGTAACAATTAGCGAACTTCAAGAAAAAAGAAGAAAGATAGCTTCAAAACTTGGTAAATATAATTAATTATATCAAAACCTATATCTATTATAACTAAACTATTGAAATATTTTCAGATTTAAACTACAAGTTAAAAGAACCTAATCAACTTAAAAATGATGAGTTTGATTTAATAATAGACTGTAGTGGTTCTGGTCCTGCTATGGAAACAGCTATACAATTGTTAAAACCTGGTGGTTGTCTCTGCATTTTTGGTGTAGCTAATCCTAAAGTAAAAATGTCCATCGAACCATATAAAGTAAGAGAATTATTTATTTATATATATATATATATATATATATATATATATATATATATCATCTAACTTTTTTTTTTTAATCGTACTAATTATTAATTACTCTTATAGATATTCAAAAAGGAACTGAGTATTGTGGGTGTGAATATAAATCCTCACACATTTCCTAGATCATTATGTCTTTTGGAAGCTATGGCAGATCAATATTTGGATTATGATAAATTAGGTATTAAAGTTTATAGTCTTTCTCAATATCGTGAAGCTTTGGAAGAACTAAAAAAAGGTAATATTAGTAAAGCTGTATTCAAATTATAATTGTTATATATAGTTCATTAGTCAATTTAGAAAAAGATGATATTATATGTAAAATTATTTACATTATGCTAGAATTAATTATTTGCCCTACAAATTTTATCCTAATTACATTTTTTATATTCACTTATTTTATGCTCATTTCCTGTTTGCTTTAGAAGCATTACAAAGAAGTTATATTATTAAAGCTGTATTCAAATTGTGATTCATATATATATATATTTATATATAAAGCAAAAATAACCTTAAAATTTATTCTCATTATGGCTGTTCATCATCCTTAATTTTATAATAATTTATGTCAAGATTGAGTACAACCGTAATTCTTGACCGATTTCAACAAAGAAAGTCTAATTTTGAAGATGAAGATTTGAGAGAGGATATGACTTTTACCAATTTTTGAAAGAGCTTTTTCTTAAAAAAAAAAAAAAACAAAAGAAAAAAAAAGAAAAAAAATCCTATCAAATAATAATGTTTTTTCGAGAATAGTTTATACATAAAAATAAAGCTTTTTCAAAGATTCGGAAAAGCTATATTCTCATTTAAATCTTTATTTTTCAAATGAGACAATTATCAAAATCTGTCAAGAATTACGCCTGTACACTGTTACCATAACGATGTTACCAACAGTTCTCTTGTAAAAAAAAAATGTTGTGTATAGTGGCGCCTCTTGAATTTTGCGGCAAAAGAGAAGCTCCTATCCCCACTACTGATTTTCAAATTTTGAGAGATGTTTGTTTCGTGAAGTAGACAATTGCCTGATTACTTGTGTGTGTGAACCTATGTTCAGATTTTCTGATCCATTTCAAACGCAAGAAATTGTGATTGTTCGCAAGGAGAAATTAATGTTAAATCATTCATGTATTTTAATGAGCTTTCGACAAATGGATTTTATGATAAAAATAAGGAACATGAATTTCCTTATTTTTGTCATAGAATCATCTGTCCAAAGAGTAATCAAGTAAACTTCTCTCTATTCAAACATTTTCAATTCAAACATTATGACTTTATGTTTGGTAATGATTCAGAAAATCTGAGCATCAGCTATTTATTTAAAAAAAAAGAAAAAAAAACTTTTTCAAAAGTTCGAAAAAACAGGGTCTTAAACTTTCTAATTTAAAATGTGACCTTGTTCATTAAAATCAGTCAAGAATTATGCCTGTTCTTATTGTTGACGTAAACTATTAATTAAAAGCAGGAGCGATGAACAATCTTAAATAAAAATAATTTTTTAAATCGAATTATGTATCATCAATATATGGTTTCTTGTTTTTATCAAATGTGACCATTTGACCATTTTTACTACATATAAATATTTTTGTTATGTATAAAAAATTTATAACCTATAAGCTTATACATTATAACCTATAAACTTATACGAAAGCTTATACATCGATGCAATAGTAGGGACATTATTTCCTTATGGCACTTACAATTCATATTTTGCTGCTAAATATCTGTTGTTAAAGTCATATACGTTAAGAGTGAAAAGTGGTGAATAGCCTTAAACTAGCGATAGTTATACGTCCAAACTTCATTTTTTATATTCGTATATTTTATACTCGCTTCCCGCTAATTCTAACCGTCATTGTACAGTGATACCAAATTAAAAATAAATAGATCCATATATCGAATATAATTGGTTGAATGTATGATATAATTTTCTCTTTCTTTTTCCTATGTATTATAAATTTTCTATATTAAATTATATTTTTAATATACTATTTTTTTATAAGTGTAATTCAAATTTAAATAATATATCCACAAATATTCGTATGGATATAAATTTCCAGTAAGACTATTAAACTAGACATTAGAGCACTCTGGATCAACATAATATACTACTTTTTCGTGATAACACGGTAACCAACATATTAAGAACCAATCGAATGTACTTATACGTAATGTATAAATTTGAAATATTGTTGTAAATGAACAGTAACTCAGAATTATATTTTTTGACAATTATCACATTTTTTTTTTATATTAAAAGTGATTTTATTAGTAATCTTATGTGTTACTATATGAATAATTAATTGATAATAAAAGTTTACAAAAACTAATGGTTACGAATGATCTTTGTAATAGACTCAGTGTTTTGTATAATTTTTTATGATACTTCAATTTATCTTATGTTTACCTATGATAAGGGAATATCAAATATTATTAATTTACTGATTTTAATGGTAAGTATATTTATGAAGAATCTACTATTTACTGGCAAGTAATTTTTTCTTTATTCCTTGTATGCATATTTCTAACCATAAAATATAATTATGTGAATGCTCAAATATTGTTTCATGAAAGCAATACTTGGAGTATCAATGTTACTCTAATAGCTCTGTTATTAATAATGAGTTTTCTTTTTTTTCTTTTTTTTTTTCTTTTTTTTCAGTTGATAGTATCATTTTGATCCAATTTCAGAGATTTGTAAATATGGGCAATCCAATGAATAACTTCGATTGGGCACACAGATTGCAATGCCCTCCGACTGCATGTACAGATCCTATAAAGAAAACGTTTGTTCAACATTTTTATTTAAATTAAAAATGAAATGTAGAATGAAATAATTTTACTAAGAAACAATACTTTTTGTAGATTATGTAAAGGAATATTAGAATTATTATGGTCTGAAATAGGTAATGCAACATTTACCAGTAAGGATGTAAGAGAAATAAGAAAAAATATATTATTGTACAAATTAAGACATAAAAAAAAAGATGCTACTATCGAATGCATACAAGACATTTCATATTTAAAAGCAGAAAGAAATAGGCTTAAGATTGTTTCTTCGTCGTTGAAAGAAGAATACGAGCAACAAGATTTGTTGGTTCGTCAAAGAGGTATGACATATGTAAAATCTTTCATTATTTATTAAATTAAATAATTTTTATATAAAATTTAACAATTACAGTGAAACATTTGAAAAATATTAAATCAAAGTATTCATTGGCAAAAATTAAAAAAACATTATTGAAAATAAAACATAGCGAAGTATGTACTCAACTCAATGATGGTAAAAATATGAGACTTATATGCCAAAATTTAATGCCGCAAACATCAGAAGAATTAGATCAAAATATGTTAAAGGAAAGCTTAGATATAGTAACTACACTTTGTTTTGGCGCAACCAAAAGAGAGGTGTGTATTGTAATATTAAAAAAAAAAAAAAAAAAAAAAAAACAAACAAACAAACAAACAAACAAACAAACAAACATGTATTATAATAAATATTAATAAATTAATAACGTATTAGGTGAAAAGTAAGATATCAAATTTACTTGGTCATATTAAAGTCTCTACGTTATGGGCTCAATTATATCAAGGACTGTGCCAAGATGTAGAAAATTTATTGAAATTGAGAACTTTAATTACTCCAGAAAATATGGACGATCCTGAAACAGAAGATACAGATAAAAATGGAGAAGATATTGATATTGGTATTGCCAAATTATGTGGAAAAAATATTTACACAATTTCAAGAAAATTATTTTTTGATATAAAAGCAAAAAAATGTGAAGATGATGTTATGAAATATATTACAAATATCGAGGTAAATTATTGTTTTATATTCAATTTAAACAGACTCATAAACTCTCGTACATATTACATGTGATTTTATATTTTAAAGACAAGTACTGAAAATCATATTGATCTCAGCGAGTGGTTAACTTTGGCATTAGAAGTGAAAAAATTGGAAACAGAGGAAAGAGTATTGCAAAATGAAATTAAAATGATCCAATCGGAGTACAACGATATTAATTTACCAACATTAGAACTTCAAAAATTATTATCGGAGATTCATACGATTGACTCGGAAATAGTAAGTTATATTAAAACTAATTAATTATAGAAAAAGAATGTCAAAGAATTACATATAAACATATCATAATAATAAGTTTATTAAAGGAAAAATGTGTTGAAAATATACAACGATCGTTACAACTGTTAAAATCTGCTGAGTGCATCATAACAAGAATAAAAAATAATGTGCAAACTGAATGTATGAATCTTCTAGCTCTACGAGTTAATAATAGTAACTTCGAATGGTTAAATAAGGATTTAACGACTGAATTGCATATATTTTATGATGTCTTAGATATCAGAGCATTAAAAAAAATAATACTCCATGGAGATATTCAATCCTTTAGGTGAGTACGATATCAAGTTTTGTATGTAAAGAATATTAAAAAAAAAAAAAAAAAAAAATTGTTTTTCCAGACATGAATCATGCTGCTTAAAGGAAGCGTCTGTTTTAATGAAAAATTTAAATGTTCCAAATATTATGCCATACTTCCCAATGATAAGAGCACCAATATATTATCTGATAGATTACTATAAAAATCTAATTACAAATAATGCTTATAAAAATGCCTTGACTCCATTAACAGATGAAGACAATGATTTACACGTTTTTATAGATAACGATACTACTAAAGATTACGATACTATGGAATTATTGACATTGTCACAACGTAACTGTAGTAAAGCACAGGAACAAATCGATGCGTTTAATGTTGCATTAAATGCTTGGTAATGTGTAACAATTATAAAATCTACGTAATTTATATATCCTTTTTTTTTTTGTATAAGATCATATAATAAATATTAAAAATTATTTTTTGTAGGAATAATCAAACCGTTCAAGAAGCTATGGCACTCGTAGATAAAACTGTAGATGATTTAACATTTACAGAATGGATGCAAAGATACACTTTATTATTATATATGATTGATAGCGCTAATAATAAGTGATATTATTATATTATTTATAAATCTATAATGCTATAAAACTGCCCTTTTTTAATTTTATTATTAATTATATTACTGAAACAGTACTATATTTTTTAATGTGAATAAATCATTAGAAAATAAAATATTAACATTGATATTATTATATCTTAATTTGTTCAATAACGTTATGTTAAATTATATATGAATGTTTAATATATATCAAATAAATTTAATCAATCGAATGTCGGTAATATTATTTTCTCTCAGGCAGATATCTACAGTAATCAAAGTCAACGAAAGTCGTTGACAGTACAATTCGTAAAATAAAATCTACGCGACATAAGGTAACTTCTAAAAATACTCCATATAGATGTAAGAACGATAAGTGACTTGTACTAGTCATAAATATTTCTGTATTACATATTTCATTTCTTTTTTCTTTTTTTTCTTTTGTTTTCTCTTTTTCTATATTTATACCAATCTATACTTATACTATTGATAATAATAAAATAAAATAAAAAAAGAAGAAAGTAAAATGAAAAGAGATTTCCTGATACCTCAGATCTTCAATTTATTTACATCATTCTTTACATCCTTTATTTTAAAAGTTTATAATGAAAGTTGAAAAATGAGTGCAAATGATGTGACTGATGACAGATGGTAAACACATGACATATTACCATATATGTGTATGTATGTATATATGTATGTATATACACATATATACATACATATATATATATATAATACAAAGATATAAACTCTTTTCTAACAATAAATATTTATATAGTTCACGTTTTGGCATTTCAAGTTTGCAACGATTATTCCAGGATTATCCACGTGTAACAAGTGTTGTGTTCATCTTGTAACCATAGAGATTCGAAAAACGATGTTCCTCTATCTATTAATGTAAACGTATATTCATATGTCGACTATGATGTGAGGGGATGAAATCCTAAAGTGGTCAAATATATATATATATATATATATATATCCTACACGTGTGATATATAGGTATTTAAGAGAATACGTTTAAATGATATATCTACATTCTTTCAACATATAAAAAGACTAACACGGTGACAATGTTGGCAGATATATGAGCGTGACCATGTATGCATAACATATAAGTATTCTTGAGCCACGCGGGGGTTAGTATATGTCACAGTATCGCCGCGGAAACGAGCGACGTGATATTCTAACGTATCCTCTGTCCTGTGTCAGGATAGTAAACGTGAAACAACAGTTTCGTGTTGTTTTGTCGATTGTTAAGAAAACCAATTCTTTATTCTTTTCTTTTTTTTTTCTTTTTCTTTTTCAAAATAAAAGAACCTCGAAAGAGAATTAATATAATATAAAACGGATGGATTGATAGATAGATAGATGGATAGATAAATATAAAAAGGCTTGATGAAAGTACCCTTGAACTTGTTACACATATATTTTATTAGATACTGTTCCATTTTTTTTCCTTTTTTTTTTTTTTATTTCTATCCGAACAATTTTACTGGACGATTCAATTATTTAATTATATCCTTCTTATGATTAAACAAATAATGATATAATACAATGTTATGGAGAAAGAGAACGAAAGTTTTGTCATTTAAAGAGAGAATAGAAGAATCTTTAAATAAAATGAAAATCGTTGAAACACGTGACATTTTGCATAGTGTGCGAAGAAACGACAGTGATTTTTTTTTCTTTTTTTTTTTTTCTTCTTTTAAATAATAAAACAAATCAGTTTATGAAATCATGGAGTATATGAAAAATGAAAAGATCGTAAAGTGGTAATAAATCGTTGGAAGAAGTGACTCTGGTTAAAAAAAAAAAAAACTTACTCTCGTAAGGTTTTAATAAAAATCAATTGCTTGCTGTATAGAACATATGCAAACTAAGGATAGGGGTGGTATGTGAGGGTGGGACGTAGTGGTGTAATGTAATAATATAAATTGCGAATAATAGGATATAGAATAAAAAGTCAAAATGATAGAAGGAAAAAAGAGAATGGTATGCAATCATTAATGTTGGACGATCGATGTGTCGTATCAAAAAAAAAAAAAAAAAAAGAAAAAAAGGAGAAAAAAAAAGAAAAAGAAAAAGAAGACAATCCAGAAAAGAAAAAGGACGAGAATATAATAAAAGAAATTAAAAAAAAAAGAGAAAGGTTTCCAAAATCAAATTAAATGGATTTCGATGTAACACGTATAAGGATTAAAGTGTTACCAGCGGAATGTTACCAAAGTTTCTTTGCCCTATGCGTTCGGCCAAGGCTAATACGATCATCCTAGTCGAGGCGGGGTCAGCGATAACTATAGACCAGACCGGTCTTTTACCATTCATAATTGAAGAATAGTCCAGGCAACGAGGTTGACCACACACAGTCCTAAGTGATCGGTTCTCTGATCGATTATTCTTCTTTTTTCTTTATTCTTCTTCTTCTTCTTATTCCTTTTAATTTTTATACGTTTGTTTTTCTTTTTTATTTTTTCTTTTTTCTCTTTTTCTTGTTTCTTCTCTTCCTTCTATTTTTTTTTTTTTTTTTTTTTTTTTTTTTTTTTTTTTTTTTTTTTTTTTTTTTTTTTTATGAAAATGTCATCAATTTATTATCGAACGATCATCATGATTTGAAGCTAATGTTAAAAGATTACGAATTAAAATATATAGAAGTACTTATATAACAATAAAATTTTATCAATGTTTAGATAAAAATTTGATCGAGTTGTTTTTAAAGGATTTCATTACTTCAACAAATATAAATTGAATCATGGACACCGGCCAAGTTCTTATTCCAATCATCGATCCTATAGAAATACATATGGATATTTTTAGAATGACTAACAATTATCCGGGATCAACAAGAATCTAAATACTTATCCATTATCATATACACACATACATATGTGTATATATATATATATATATATATGTGTGTGTATTCGTTTATATTGTCGTCGACCGATAAATAGTGTTCCTGACCTTTTCGATTAAAATGGGTGATAGTACACTTACGCTCGAAGACGAGACTCAGGTATATTTTTATTATAATTATAAATTTTCATCGATTTTCTATTTTCTTTACTCTTATCCCCTATTGATTTGAAAATATACATTGAAATTTGTCGCATCGACAAATCAACCAATTCTCCGTTTGTCTGTGTCTACGTGTGTGTATATATGTTTTGAAACATTTACGATTCTATATCTTATTTTTTTTTTCTTGCTTTCTTTTTTTTTTTTATTGTTGACGAAAATATAAAAGTAGTTAAGTCTAATATTTATTAAGACACGTAATTTTAAATGTTGACAATACGTACATATATACATACATACATACATACATATATACATACATACATACATACATACATACATACATACATACATACATACATACATACATACATACATACATACATACATACATACATACATACATACATACATACATACATATATACATACATACATACATACATACATACATACATACATACATACATATATACATACATACATACATACATATATACATACATATGTCGTTGATACGATAGACGGACCGAATACTTCATACTTTAGTATTTGCTAGGACAATTGAAGAACGTGAATGAAATATGTACTGGTTGCGTACCGATTATATATCAACTAGATCGTAAAGCACCTTACCGTGGATTGCAGAACGCTCACAGTAGAAGATCAAGCACCGTAGGTGACGCTCCGCAAAACGGTTCCGAGTCTAGCATTGGTGAATCACATTTGAGTGAGAATACAACATCGATTAAATCGATTGATGCATCGTCGATTACGTCGACGAAATCAACACCAGGTAAAAGTAACAGCAAATCGGGAAGCATTTCTTCGACTGCTTCATTGAGTAATCCAAAATCAACAACTGGGCATCATTCAAGTAGAGAAATCCTTTACGAGCCAGATAAGAACTGCATACTGCCATACCTTTCGATCGCAACGGAGAATCCATCGAAACCTGGGACGCCAAAAATTCCTAAAAAAACGTCCAAGACAAGTGTATACCCATCTGGGATCAATTTGACGGCACGTGATGCGTTTGGTAGGTTTTATCGTCTTCTTCGTAACTTTTTTCTTTTTTCTTTTTATATTCTTTTTTTATTTTTATTTTTTTGCATTCTTGTTCTCTCTCTCTCCTTTTTTTTTTTTTACATACATGAATGATACTCAGAGAGAATGAGTTATGTATTTGTTATTCGATCACGCGCGGAGTATTTATTGTCGAAATTTATTGTCAATATAAGTATTAATATTAGTTTCATTTATTTATTGATATTAAATATTAAAAAGAGTGTTGCCATAAATGGAATATATACACTATAACGTTTCATTATTTATTTATAAAAAAAAAAAAATAATAAATAATATCTGTTTGCAGTAAAACAATAATATTTCTGTTTGAATATATTTTCATATCTTTATTTTATTTTTATATTATATTTTTTCACGTTATATACATACATTTTATATTTTGATAGAAGATATCAAATATTTTTTTCAATATGAAATAGAACATAGCTCGTCATTTATTCATCGATATGGAATAGAAAACATTTTTAATAAGAAATGCTAATGATATTTATTCAAATATAAGTTATTAAATATTTCGACATTAATTATTGGCCAATTTGATAATTTATTAAAACTAGAGATCGTAATGATAAATCATTTATTAAGATTTTAAATGTTTCAAAAATGTGATTCATCGTGCATTTAATATATCTTCCTAACGTTTTCGTTTTTTTTTTTCTTTTTTTCTTTTTCTTTTTTGTGTATATGACATTACAAATTAATTCATTACTGACAATTAATTTCTTAAGATTTTTAATGTTTCCAAGATATGATTCAGACGCAATCAAGGTAACTTGTTAAAATGATTATCTTAAATTATTATAAATTAAAATATTAATTGATATTTAATTCATTGAGATTATAAATATTAAAAAAAGAAAATGACTACATTGTTTTAATGGTAAGCTAAATATTCATGGATAATTGGCATTAATTTATGCAAATTTTATTGAATAAAGTTTTCCAAATATTTTTTTTTCTCTCCTTTCTTTTATGACACTTTAAAGAATTAAAGTTATATGTTTCAATAATAAAAATGAAGTTCAATATCAAGAATATGCAAATAAATTTATTTGTATCTTTTATATATCAATATGAAAAGTATATTAAAAAGATAGATGAATATATTTATTTTTCTAAAAGATTGTTTCAACAATCAACCTGTCTGCAATATCTAATTAATTTCAAAATTATGCTAATTATGTTACATATCAAAGGACATAAAAAATATCAATTGAAAATTGATGACAATTATTAAATCATCAAATATATATATATATAAATTCATTTAAATTCATCTAATCGGATTGATCGATAAACAATCGATAAAAATTGATGATCAATATTTTCTTAAAATGCCAAGCACGAGAAAGTGACATGAACAATTTCAAACAAAATAGATACGTACTTACGCGCGTGATTAGTATGAATATCGCGTATCAATTGTCGTTTACTTGTACTACTTGAGATTTTAATCACATCGTAAATATGTAAGTAACGTGTCGTCTTGTCATATCCTTTGTCCTTTTGCGAAACAAATTATATTTTTTCTCAAGGAGATACAACATAAAAAAAATATTCTACCGTCTATTTATGTATGCGTGTGGGCGTACATACACACATACAAATCCTATAATCACAGCAACATATTTCCGTTTTACTACAAATGAAATCGATCGATTGCGTCAACATATGATTATATTTAATCCTTCGAACTAAAATAGTCGATCTTCAATATTCTACGCTAATAAAAAAATATTTTTCTTTAAATGTCGAATTAATGATGATTACTTATGTAACGATAAATGTTCACGGACATACCTCAAAGTATATATATATAGACATTATATAAAGATTATGAGTTACATAAAATAAAAACAAAAAAAAAAAAAAAAGATAAAAAGAGAAACAATATATTGATCAAAAGATTAGCATGAGATTTTTATCAAACAATGAATACGGACTTACTTTAGTTAGAAAGGAAGAAATATATCGGAAATGAGAAAGAAGGAGAGAAAGAAAAACAAAAAGTCTATTTCTTTTTATTCTTTCATCATTAAGTTCGATATCCACGTATGTGTGCATATATATAAATATATATATATATCCAGTTTACGTACACGAACGTGTAAAGAAATAATCTAATTATGTACATATGTCGTCGGATATACATTCGATTCGGGAAGACACCTGTCTTCGGTTAAAATAAAGCTATATACGTCGGTTATATGCCGATCAATATACATGTGAATGTCAGTATGTCACGAATCATTGCATTGTTAATAATGCAATGTTAGACCTCGACACATAGTCATAAAATGAGGAAAACCGAACGACAATTGTAAATGTCTTGTCCTTTCTCTATCCTTATTATTTTTATTGATAAATTCTAATCCAATATTGACACCTTTCGAATGATACGTTGTGAATGATATATTGTGAATGAATTTTTTTTCCGAAGAAATTAAAGAAGAAAGAAGAAAGAAATAGGGGGAGGGTGGAAGAAAAAAGAAAATGAAAAGAAAAAGAGAAAAATGTACAAACGTTCTCACGTTCGTAAAATTTCTCTTTTTTCCTTTCTTTCTTTTTCAATTTTTTCTTTTTTAAATAACCATTGGCATAGGCATTGCTAAATTGTAGTTACTCTATTTACATTCAACAGGTTGTGCAAATGTGTATACCGTTGGTAGTTCCAGTGATTGCACGAAACTGCATTGAATGATTTTATCGTATTGATCTCGTCTGATAGTTGTTAGTGTAATTACACGTTTATGACTTCTCATTATATGGACGAAGCATTGAAAGATTTCTATAATATTTTTTTTTCACTTTTGTTTTTGACTTCTACGATTAATTCTCTCTCTCTCTCACT
This sequence comes from Vespa crabro, assembly GCF_910589235.1. Lineage (NCBI taxonomy): Eukaryota > Metazoa > Arthropoda > Insecta > Hymenoptera > Vespidae > Vespa > Vespa crabro. The sequence goes on from NC_060957.1 coordinate 10,620,161, forward strand.
TTCTTTTTTCTTTTTTTTTTTTTTATTTTTTTTAATTCTTTGCTTTCAATATCCCTCGTGATTCCTTTAATCTTCCTTAAATCTACATTCTTTCCGCACTTTCTTTAACCTTGAAATGACATTTGTGAAAATGTATAGATCACTGGATTATCCAATGATTGCATGAAACTACATTAAAGTATTATTTTATCACAGATATCTCGCCCGATAATTGTTATTGTATGTAAATTCCTTTTATAAATAATTACAAGGAATTGAATTTTTATTTTTCTGTCTTTTGATTGTTATGATCGAATTTTTTATAAGATTGAAAATTTCCTCTAATCTGTTTATAATTGATATAAAAAACAATTTTGCTTCTGAATAATCTAAACAAACTTTGAGAATAAGTATTATATATATATATATTATACTTATTATATAATGATAATGATATATATATATATATATATATATATATATATATATCATTATCATTATCAACTGTTACCAACCATTATCAATCATTTATTATTATTATATCGTTTTTCATTATTATAGTTTATAAATTTTATATATATATATATATCGTTTTATCTGGTTAAAGGTCCTAAACTTACGGCCCCAGGATCACCGGAAAGTAGTCCATCGTTACCGAATACGCCATTACCTACAGATTTCGATGAAACCGCAAAGGAATGTTTATCTCGTAAAGGATCATCGGTCGAAAATGAAATTACTTCGGATACATTATACTTTCGGTAAGTTCGACAATTGTTCAAATTTAAAAAAATTATTTCTATACGTATGCGTTTCTTTGTGAAATCAAAATAAAAAAAAAAAATATATATATATATACATTTTTTATTATTATATATGTATACATTTTATTATTATTATTATTATTATTATATATATATATATTTAATAATGTTTACCAGAGAAAAGAGAGCTTTCTCTTACGTACGATTTAAAAAAGATAAAAAGAAGAAATAAAAAAGAAAGAAAAAGAAAGAATTAAAAAAAAAAAAGAAAGAAAAATTTGGAAAGATAGTAAAATAAATTAAAAATAAAATACAAATAAGAATAAAAATAAAAAAGGATCGTCGATTGTTATCTCAGAATTATCGTTCTCGTATCAGCACGCGAGTTTTAATAAGCGTAGAAAAAATAGAAAAGTCCTTTTTATCCATTTCATTTATATTTTTAGCCAAGAATTATTAAATAATTACTGAGATATATGCTACTTCGTAAAACAGAGCGTGTCAAAGGTTGAACTAATTTACTGATTTATGTCTACGAAGTCATGAAGAACTATCTCTTTCTATCTATATAACGTGTGATGATAGAATATATTGGCGATAACAATATATCGTAAAAAAAGAAAAAAAGAGAGAGAGAGACAGAGACAGAAAGAGAGAGAAAAAGAAAGAAAGAGAGTCAACAACAATCTGAAAATGGAACTCTCTTTCTCTCTCTCTCTCTCTCTCTCTCTCTCTCTCTCTCTCTCTCTCTCTCTCTGAAATTAATTTTCATCTTAATAATACCATTAAATGGCTCAAGAACAATTTCTTAAGGAAATAAACTAACGTCGTAAGATTTTTATCGTCTTTTCAGTGATGGCCGAAGGCGAATCGATATGGTGCTCGTTTATCAGGAAGAAAACGAGGGTGTCATGACGGAATTGGAAACAAGACGAAGAGAACAGAGACGTATATTTCAACAAAATCTTTTAACGGAAGGCTTGCAACTCGAATTAGAACCAAAAGAAAATTCGTTCGATGGTAAAACATTTTTCCTCAAACTTCATATACCCTGGAAAATAAAAGTACAATATGCTGAAGTTATGAATTTGAAATTGCCAACAAAAAGATTTATCACTATATCGGTTAAAGCATGGGTGAGTAAAGAATATGAATTTATTATTATTTATTATTTATTTTCATCGAAATATTTCTTTTTCTATATCGTTATTGAACATTAATAGGGTACGGATGGTACAAAAGGTAGGCCAAAAATTTGGGAAAAATGGTTAAAGTGGACCAATTGGATACAAAAACTTCATCACTGGGATACCAATCGATATCCCGAAGAACCTAGTTTCTATGATAGTATTGATTCTGGTGATCGAGAGGAAAGGTAATTGATAATATCAACAGTTTAAAAAATATTTGATCGATTTCTACTAATCAATAAAATTATAAGATTCGTCGTAAAGGATCGAGATACCGCATATACGCCAGCACAGAGATCGTTAATAGTGATGCAAATATTGTTACGTACAAGGTACGACGAAATGCATGATAAAGTTGGGATTCGTAGACTTGTTGCAGACGGTACTTATCTCGATTGTTATCATTTGCACGAAGGACCATACAACAAGCCAGAAGATAACGGTGAAATTTTAGATAGACATTTGCTTTATTTGATATGGGCTAATCCAAAACAATGGTAAGAAATCTCAAAGTAATAAGATAAATATATAGATATTGGTTTGTTGAGAATAATTAATCTATGACTCTTTATATTTAGGTTTAAGAAACAACCATTGTGGTTGATAAGACGATACTTCGGTGAGAAAGTAGCATTATATTTCGCTTGGCTTGGTTTCTATACGGAATGTTTGGTTGCACCAGCTGTGGTTGGTCTTTTATGTTTTATATATGGCCTAGGAAGTATGGAAGGAGCGGACAACGTGCCTAGCAAAGAAATATGTGATGATAAGATTGCCGGTAAATTTGTAATTATAAATAACGCAAATACCTAAATCTTTCTCTCTCTCTCTCTCTTTCTCTCTCTCTCTCTCTCTCTCTCTCTCTCTCTCTCTCTCTCTTCTATCTCTGTCTCTCTCACACGCCTACACAGATACAGACATGTATAATATTCTTTAATATCACATATATTTTCTTAATCCTTTAGGAAATATTACATTATGTCCGCTCTGTGACAAAGCTTGTGGTTATCAAAAACTCGGCGATTCTTGTATATTTTCTAAGCTAACATATCTTTTTGATAATCCTGCGACCGTTTTCTTCGCCATTTTTATGTCATTTTGGGGTAAAACTTTATATTAATTCATGATCATATTTATATATCAATTATATTTATTGTAATATTATTCTGGTAGCAACGACGTTCTTAGAATTATGGAAACGACGACAAGCTGTTATCGTTTGGGAATGGGATCTTCAAAGTGCTGAGGATGACGAGGAACCTAGGCCAGAATTTGAAACGTCAGTGAAAACATTTCGCATAAATCCAGTTACCAGAGAACGTGAGCCATATTTACCAGCATGGTCGAAAGCTATGCGATTTTGTGCTACCGGTTCTTTTGTATTTTTTATGGTAAAACCAATGAGCAATAATATCCTCTTTCTCTTTTCTTTTTTTTTTTTAAATGACAAATATTTATATTTATTCAAATTTTTTTTTATTTTTTTATTATTTTTTTTTTTATTTTTTTAGATATGCGTTGTCCTTGGTGCAGTACTAGGTACAATAATATATCGTATATCTCTCGTTTCCGTATTTTACGGTGGCGGTGGTTCTTTCTTACAAAAACACGCAAAGATATTCACTTCGATGACAGCAGCCTTGATCAATTTAGTGATAATCATGATACTTACACGTATATATCATCGATTGGCCAGATGGATGGTAAACATGGAAAATCCAAGAACTCAAACAGAATACGAATCTAGTTATACGTTCAAAATATTTCTTTTTGAATTCGTTAATTTTTATTCTTCGCTAATTTACATTGCATTCTTCAAGGTACATCTAAAAATAAGATCATCATGAAACATTATATATCTATACCTAATCAAATTCGTTTTCTACTTCTTTAATATTCTTTTTTTCTTTTTTTTTTTTTTTTTTGTTAATGTTAATCAGGGAAGATTTTTTGTACATCCTGGCGATCAAGACGCTAGATCGTCCGAATTCTTTCGTATAAAGACAGATGTCTGTGATCCAGCTGGTTGTCTCTCTGAAGTATGCATTCAGTTAGCTATTATAATGATTGGGAAACAGTGTTTCAATAATTTCGTTGAGATTTTATCCCCAAAATTTTTGAATTGGTGGCGCAAAAGAACTCAAGTTGCTGCTACGAAGGATCATGACAGACAATATACATCTTGGGAAAGAGATTATCAATTACAGGATCCTGGAAGACTCGCACTTTTTGATGAGTATTTAGAAATGAGTATGTATTTTTTTTCTTTACATTATCTTTATGTAATATATATAAATAATTTATTGATAATATTATATATATATACATAATTTTTAGTTCTTCAATATGGTTTCGTAACTCTCTTCGTAGCAGCATTTCCATTAGCACCATTATTCGCATTATTAAATAATATCGCGGAAATAAGATTGGATGCTTATAAAATGGTGAAAGAATCACGAAGACCTTTAGCAGAAAGAGTGGCAGATATTGGTGCTTGGTATGGTATTCTCCGTGGTGTCACATACGTTGCTGTTGTATCAAACGTACGTTATTTTATATAATTAATTTAATATAAAAAAAAAAAAATTGTATTTTTATATAAGTCCGATAATTAAGAAATAAAATTATATAATGGCATAATGTTATTATAATGATATATTGTCTTATAGTAGTACACTGTCATATAATGTTATACTTTATTATGTAATGATATCATGTAATATACTAGCATACTAACAATTTTATAATTTTAATATTATAAAACGTTTTAACAGGCATTCGTCATAGCTTATACCTCAGATTTCATTCCACGAAGTGTCTATGCATTTGTTTATTCTCCAACAGAAGATTTGGTCGGTTATATTGACAGCTCTCTGTCAGAATTTAATACTTCTGATTATCGTGACGACATGAAGAGTGATGCCAAAGAACATCCAGAAACATGCCAATACAGGGGATACAGAAATGGACCCGATCACAAATTAGATCCTTACGGATTAAGCCCACAATATTGGCATGTTTTTGCAGCACGATTAGCATTCGTAGTTGTTTTCGAACATGTTGTAAGTCTTAAAGAAGATTGATTTATTATAATTTTAAATTATTTGAAAAAATTATTATCATCATTATTATACAATAGGTTTTTGCATTGACTGGGATAATGAGTTATGTTATACCAGCTGTACCGCGTGCCTTAGCGACACAACTTCAACGAGAACGTTTGCTAGCACAAGAGGCTAAATATGAAAAGGGATTAAAGGGTAGAGAGGACGAGGAGGATATACTTTCTGTATTAAGAGAAGCTGGAAGTATAGGTAGACCTACTGGTGCTCCTGGTAGAACCAATTGGGCAAGACGTTTCAGTAAAATGAGTGATGGTTTGGATGCCCACGTTGAAGTTGGTTCGAGGGTACACAGATACAGTGACAGTTCCACTATGTGGGAGGTCACTTAAATTATTCAACACATTTCTTTTCTTTCTTAAAATATCATCGATCTCGTTCAATTGAAAATCTTATTTCAAGATGATTTATTGTAATGTATATTATTATGTTAACACTTGTATATACTATGTATAGTACCGCACATTTAAGATCAAAAAAGAGAACACCATCTTTCTTATCAGTATTTCTTTTTTTTTTTTTTCTTATCCATATCAACGCTTTTATTAAGCTATTATTGCATTTTTATTTTTGAATATAGCATCTATAAATTATAAATGCTTCCATCATATTTTATAATATTTTCTTGCACTTATATAATATTGAGGAAGTGAACATTCGTAACTTCGAACATATATATATACAGTATGTGTATGTGTGTGTGTGTATGTATATAAACAATCAATTTATCGATCGATATAACTTCTGAATGTTTTCTGAAAATTAATGTTTTCATGATATCAGATAACGTGTCGATATATAAAGTAATATATTATTACACTTTTAGTATCAAATGAATGTATGAATGTAAAATACTAGGGACCAAATATCAATCGACCGATGTTTAATATAGTTAGATATTCGTGATCGAATCATCATCTATCTTCGAATTGTTAAAATTTTACGTAATTATTAGTAGACAGAACAAAAAAAAATATATATATATATATATTTTAATTTCGACTTAATTATACATGATAATTATACGAGGCTATCTAAATCCTAATAATTACGAAATAAAATTAGTGAACTATAAGGAATTTTTCAAGAAAATATTTTTAATAAAAAATAAAAAAGATATTTTTAAGGAATCGATTGATATAGTGATAAAGGAAGTACGTTAGAAAAAAATATGCTTATTACTTATTAAAATGCCGTGTCATATTGACACCTACCGAACAAATATGGCGTCGTATTTACAGCCAAGGAAGTTGAACAATTCCTTTCGCGCATGGGCAGAACAAACTTTGATATATTGTCAAAAAATATATTTATTTATCTATTTACATATTATCAGAAAATAGCATGTAATATAAAATTTAAGAATATTAAAGTCATCACAAAATTTTATCAAATGTAATTATATAGTTTCAGTAAAAATATATTATTTCATAGATAATATATTGTTCTTTATTTCCAAAAAGACATAAATACGCAAAATATGACTCGTTTTTCCCATTGATTCGTCTGATATCTTTATAACGAATTATTATTAATATTTCTAACGTAACTGTAAATAATGCAATAACAATAAAAAAGAACAATTAAACAATGATAGCTATATAATTTTTAAACAAATGCAGTATTGTTTAAATAAGTATAAAATAATCGAAATAATAAATGATTTTATAGCTTACGTGCTGAAAAGGCACTTTTTTTAAATAGGAAAAAGAACTGACGTTCTATTGATAACGATAAACATGTATGTAGATAATTATTTATCTATATATATATATATATATATATATATATATATATATATATATATACATAAAAATGTGTATATATTTATAATATATATCTAATCATGATAGAGTCGATTCAACCAAAAGGACATTTTTACGTATTTAATACTTTTATTAACCAGTAGATGGCCGTGTTGTAACGAAGATATGGCGACCTCGTAGCGACTGTTACGCCTCTTCCGGCAAGACAGATAACTAATACGCCTCGACGCCACTAAACGCATATACGGGAAACCAACCAAAGTAAATGATAACAAAAGACCCCAAAAATAGAGGAGACGAAAAAGACCCCGGGAATACAAAGAAAATCATTTATTCTTTCTTCAAATCTTTTAATGACCATAGGCATAGCTGCTTGAAATCATAATTCGATTGTACTTACTGTATATGATAAAGATGTGGCAACCTTGTCACGATTGTAACGCCTCCTTCGGCAAAACACATAACTAATACGCCTAGACGCCACCAAACGCACACGTGGGAAACCAATCAAGCAAAATAAAAAACAACAAAGATCCCAAAAAAAACAAAAGAAACGACAAAGACCCCGGGAATACAAGAGAAATCATTCATTCTTTTTTCGATTTTTCTACAGACCGCAGTATCTACCTGCTGGAAATCATAGACTGATTATATCTACTATATACCGAACAAAGCTACATAAACATATTACAATTATTACTTGATGTGCAAAGTTTCTTTCTACGTAGTGGATTGTCCACGATAAACCTACAAAGATAAATACAGTTGCACAAAGTGATCAGTGCTTCGCTCTATATTAAATGTCTTTTAAGTAAAAATCATAATGAACACGTTTAAAGTGACGATAATTCGGACTTGTTACAATTTTGTTGCATAGTTATACATCTTTCAAAATTATTATTCGCAACGTTCATTATTAATTTGATTATTAGAAAGAATAATATTAATAATATTAATAAAGAAAAAAAAAAAAAAAAGGAAAAAAAAGAAGAAAAAAATAAATAACAACAAAAGGAAGAAACAATGTCAATTCGTGATCCTGATAATCTAATGACCATGAACGATGAAAATTTCGATTATTTGTTTAAAATCGTTTTAATCGGTGATTGTGAAACAGGAAAAACTTCCGTCGTTCAAAGGTTTAGGTCTGGTATTTTCATTGAGAGACAAGGCACCACTATTGGTGTTGACTTTACAATAAAAACTGTCTTGATAGATGGTAAAAAAGTCAAGGTATTATAAATTAATTTATTCTGAAATTAATATTCTATTGAGCTCTAAATAAAAATATTGCTTGCTTTCAAACAAGATATATATGTTCTTAATATATTATAATATTCTATTGGGTTGGCAACTAAGTGATTGCTGATTTTGTCGTTTCCTTCTTATTTGAAATCCGCAATCACTTAGTTGCCAACCCAATATAATAAATATATTTTAAAGTGAATAGTGATGAATAAAGATCTATTTTTTTTTATAGTTACAAATATGGGATACAGCAGGACATGAGAGATTCCGTACAATTACTCAAAGTTATTATAGATCTGCAGATGGTGTAATTATAGGTTTGTATTATATATTGTTATAATATATATTTAGTGTGTGTGTGTGTGTGTGTGTGTGTGTGTGTGTGTGTGTGTGTGTGTGTGTGTGTGTGTGTGTGTGTGTGTACTATTATTAGATATTTTTAGAAAAATATCTTTTTTAGTCTATGATATCACCAATCGATCTACAATTTTAAGTATACAACGTTGGGTGGAAGAAGTAAGAAGGTACACATCTTCTCATGTGTTACTCCTTTTAATTGGTAATATTAAAATAATTTCTATTAATATATATGCATTAGATAATGATTGATAGTTTTTAATAGAAAGTTTGGACTACAGGTAATAAATGTGATTTAGAAGATTTGCGTCAAGTTAAAAAAAGTGAAGCAGAAGCATTATGTAAATATCTTCCAGAAGTTTTACAAGTAATAGAAACGTCGGCCAAAGAAAATACTAATATAGACGCTATTTTTTTTTGTTTGGCATCTGAACTCAAGGTAATTAAAAATTTGGATATCGATTGAAATAATAATGATGTTATAACTATGATATAAATCCAACGTTATATGTAATAGTTTATCTTCTCGATTATTATTTATGGTCTTTTATTTATTTATTTTTTTTTTCCAGAGGCGACATGATAATCGCCAAATAAGTGATAATGAGGATGTTATAAAACTTGGAGTAGGAAAAGAATTATCTTCTTGCACAGGTTGTTCATATAAAATATTTTAAAATGTTCATTCTAATAATAGATTGACTTAGATATTTAACAATTCTAACGAGAACAAATATAAGATAATTACATAACATAATAACATTCGATTATAAAAAACAAAATTCTGAGAAGCAAATGCTTAAGCGGATTTTATATTTATTACTTATCTTAAAATATAGAAAGATCGTGAAATTTTAAATTTTAATAATACCTTGATAAAGTAATAATATGTAAATATAATTCTGTTTTATATCTATAGTTATTGAACATTCAACGAATGTTATACTTAATACTGTAGTGACCTGAACAAGTTTTGTATATTATTCAGTGCCTTATCAATATTGTATATATACATACAAAGTATTTATATAATATACATAAAAACTTGTGTTCAATATGAGAATAATTTTGAATGAAGAAATAAGAAAAACGAGAAAGTATTAAGTATCTTGCACAATATAGAATTCCTTAAAAAGTAATAGTAGAATAATTAATTAAAACCAAATTATTTATAGAAGATCATAAATATTTTTGATAGTCTTTTACCTCAGGTTTTAAAAATGAATCGACCAAAATTTACATATTTATTCATTATTATGCTAGTTCAAAGAGTGCTCGTGTATATAAATATATAAACGTAAACAGTTACATTAGTTTAAATTTGATTTGATTTGAATTGAATTTGAATCTCAGAAAAAAAAAGAATGAATCATATATAAATATATATATGAAAACTTTTTATATCTATAGGCATTTTTTTTGAAACTTATAAAATTTAGTAATGCCTTTTTTGGCTACAGATCTGTTCATATAGAAAATAAGAATCTTTATTGATTATGAAGTAGCGCATAATAATATATACTATTTTATTATACTTATTTTATTATATTGTGTTGATATATATTTTATTGTTTTTTTTGTGTATTTTAAAGTAAAAATGAAATTGTTGTTATATAAAACATAAAACTTATAATATAATAATGATATAATTTTGACTCTTATACCTATTACAATAATTACAAACATATAATTATATGCTCTCTAATCTTTTAGTTTTTATTCTGAAGTATTCAATTCAACAGTTTAATTGTTTATATTTAATTATTCAATGTTATAAAGAAGATTAAAATAAAATAAAATGTACAAAAGTATGAAATATACAATATCTTTATAAAATAAGATTTTAAATATCAAATCATCTATGCATGAGATTCTATAGTACAAAAGATAGTTTCTCTGTATAATATTTATCGTTTAATGATACATAATTTTCTTTCATAGGTACAGCCATTTTTTATAAATTAAATGTTCTTTATCTACAAATAATAATAATAATTATTATTATATATATAACGTTTTTTATTCCATTTCTAATACTTGTTCATAAAATTTTATTGTAATTTGTTAACTACAGATTAAAGAAGAGGTAGAAGAGCATAGTCGGTGAATTTATATAAAAACTCAATGATATTTTATCACTTAAAAAATATTCAAACAAAATTCATGTTTATAACCACTTCTTTACGTATTATTATAATAACAAGTATATATTATATATTTTGGTATAATGTACTTATAAAGTATAGGAAGTTGTGATTCAAGTCTATTAGCTTTTTATAAGGCACTTTTATAAAGAATATGTATTACATATGACATGCGCAATTGATAAACAAAACATTTAGTTTATTTCAGCATGATCAATAATTGCAGTAGAAATTATAGTTAGTTGAAATTAATAATGCTATTATTGTAGTTTTTAAGTAATGAATAGTCAACAAAGTTTCTAATATGTATGATACTTAAGTATTATTACCTAGAGGTGACTTAAAATCAAATCGTTTTTTTTTTTATTTTTTTATTTTATTTTTTTTTCTTTTCTTTTATTTTCTTTTCTTTTCTTTTTTTTTTTTTTATAAAAATTTTCTTTTAATTTTTCCTTTCCACGTTAAGAAATTAAATATTTAAAATATATAATTTTATTTTAAATTATTTCAAAATGTATATTATAGTTTATATTAATATTAAATATGTGATGTGTTTCCAAAATATTTTTTTCGGTGAATTAAGGTCTTTGCCTTTTTTAAAAAGAAATAAATTGACAATCTGAAATAATACTTCATAACATTTGAAGCAATTACCAGTAATTATGTCTTTTATATTTACATTATACATATTTATAAAATGTTTTCTCTAAAGAATTATCTATAATATTTATTTGTTATATATTAAAAAAGATTGGTACAAATCCTTGATACAAAATACTTGAATATATATATACATTGTGCTACAATATATCTCATTGGATAAGCTTCAAGTATTTTATTTTATTAAATGAAATTAACTACAATAGATTATGTGTATAGAAAACTATTGGCTATTTTGTATTTTTTCATAAGTTCTTCGATATTTATCATCTACCTGTATAAGATAATAAGTTCCAGGAAACATATTGCTGATACTAGTTTTCGGTTCATAGGGCGCACTGTGATAATTTTTTTCTCTTGATTCTAATATACTAGTAAAATCTGCTGGAGTTACCTTTTGCCGTGCTTCTAATTGAGATTTAACATAAACTAATGATGAAATAATTTTCATTAAGCTAGATTCATTTTTCACATCTTTTGTTATTGTTAACGAATACATACTCGAGCATAAACCTGAACCATATGAAAATACAGCTACTTTATTGCCTGCTAGTTCATTTATTGGTTTAGATATAAGTAAAGACACTAATCCAGAATAAACGGATGCTGTATACATATTTCCAACTTGATTTGCTAAAAATAAACTAGGTTCTGTTTTTTGCATAAAATCTGCTTTGCTCAATGTTACAAATGCCTTTTCAATGTCTTTATCAAAATAAGTATTCTCTAGCTTAACATCATGAAATTTTTCTAACTCTTTGTATTTTTCAGAAAATTCTGTTTTGGATGTATTTAAAAAATCAACAAAAGCTAACCTGGCAAATGATTTTTGTACAAGTTTACAATATGGAGAGTGAAATAAGATTGCATCAAAGCTACTTAGGGTAACAATTTCATCAGATCTTTTTCCTTTAACCTTTTGATTATACAATTGATAACAACTATCTAAAGCATTGAGATAGCATTTAATAGATAATTTTCCATCTACATATGGATATTCGGAACGTAAATCAGGTTTATAAAAATCATAAGCATGTTGCATATATGATGCACGAAGTCCACGATCCAATACAATAGGAGCCTCCGGACCTATTATCATAGCTATTGCCCCTGCTCCACCGGTAGGTCTTGCACTACCAGGAGAATAAACAGCACTATCAGCTGCAACAACTAATGCTAATCTTCCATCCCAGGCACTACTTTCTACCCAAGAGATAGCATTGAATAAAGCCGCTGTACCACCATAACATGCGTTAGTACAATCCACACCTTCGATATCAGTATAGCCAAATGGTTCAAATAATTGCATAAGAACAGACTTTACCGATTTGCTCTTATCTATAATTGTTTCTGTTCCCACTTCCAATCTACCGATTTCTTTAGGTTCAATGTTGTATCTATCCAATAATCTATGGACGACTGTTAAACATAAAGAATTTATATCTTCTCTGTCATTACAAAATCCCATTTTGGATTGTCCCAGTCCTATAGTATATTTCCCTGCCGATACACCATCGTAAATCTCCAAATCGGTTTGATCCACATATTGAGCTGGGAAATAAACTTCAATGGCTCTGATACCGACGTCATTTGGCCACATTTTGAATTTTTTCAAGAATAATATCTCCAAAGTTTAAAACCTCTCTCTCTTTCTCTCTCTCTCTCTCTCTCTCTCTCTTTCTTTCTCTTTCTCTTTCTCTCTTATATTAAATCTCAAATCTAATAAAATATTTAATATTCTTTGATGATATTGCACATATACAAGAAGTCTTGGAAACAACTTATCACGGTTTTAGTAGTATTAGATCGAAAAAAGAAAAGTAGATTTTATTAATTTATTCCTTAGACTTTTTATATAACACTTGCCAAATGGGACACTTTCTTCTTCAAATCAATCAGGTGACTTTCGAATGGTATCCTTTTCTTGAAAATGATATTACAATTCTGGTCTCTCAATATATTCGATGATTTCTCGATGAAGATTATGATAAAACTCGATGTTTAATAAAACTTGTTAAAACGAACTATCGTAAATTTTACTAAACGAAAGTTGACTGACTGACTGACTGACTGACTGACAGACTGGTTGGTTGCTTGGCTGCGCTTGGCTGAGACGAAGAATTTAGGTTAGAAGTGAAACTTTGACTATAAATGAAAATGTACAATCGTTTGTTGGCAGGAATTTTTAACCGTGCCGTTATGAAGAATGATACGATGCTCACCGATTGAAATAATCGAACATATACGAACAATATTATTCACCGTTCAAACAGCTCTTGTCTCTACGAAATTTCACGAGGGAATAAGCTCCTCAATAACGAATTGACGATTATGTTCTTTCACGAAGACTACGTGGCTCTAATCAACCATTCCAAAGTGGGGGGGAAAACTACACAATCTCATTTTGTTTTTTTTCCTTTTTTCTTTTTCCTTTTTTCTTTTATTCCTTCCTTTTGTTAATACTTTTCTTTGTATTTTTATCTTTTAAATTATATTTTTCAATAGAAACATTTTCCGCGCGTTTCAACCACGTGACCTCCATCTATATATATGTATGTATTATATAAACATACACACATCATAGATACATACATACATATATCTATATTGCGCACTTTCTTCTTCTCTAACTTTCTTGTGCAATCGTCGATTTATATTGGCTTATGACTTTTAATCATTTATGCAATAAACATGAAGATTAGAAATCTTTCGTCTTCAACTAAATTATTTACTTTCATATTTGTTCTTTATTCGATGAATTATTATTAAAAAAAAAAAAACAAAAAAAAAAAAAAACAAAAAAAAAATTCAACAGAAAATACGATTGTAATAATAAACTTTTACGATCGTTTAAAATCACTATTATACCGTTTAAAATATTAAGAAAATATTTTTCATAAAATATATTACAAAAATTCTTTCGAAAACACATTCTTATCTGATAAAAATAAATTAGGCTTTTTTTTTTTTTTTATTTGTCGATACTTTATGACTCCTATGTTTATATTAAAATTCAATAGATTTTTCTTTTCCTTACTAATAAATTAAAATAATTACGTGTTAAATAAATATGAGAACAGATAAAAACTATATATATATATATATATATGTATATATATATATAATATATATAATATATAATATATATAATATATAATAAGAATATATATATAGAATATATATATTCTTATTCGTTTGTATTTCTTTTTTCCTTTTTCTTTTAAGATTAATTCTGATAATTATTAATTATTAGTTCGCGTGCACGCTCATGTATGTACGTGTGTGTGTATATATATATATAAATAGTAAATAAATACATGGACTTTGAGAAGTAACATAAAATATTTAGAATTTCTAAGGTCATATATGTACGTTTTCAAATAGACATATTTATATGCACTTTTCATATTTATGAGAAATATATAAATTATTTATTATATGGAATTATGTAAATATATACAGGCTATTCAATACAGTAGAAACTTTTGTCATGAAGGATTTGATATTTTTTTAAAATTTATATTATAAGTTATATATATATATATATATATATACAATTTATAATTAAATATTATTTATATATATATTTCGCCTTAAATATATTTCTCAAATGAAAATAAAAAAAAAATAGTCAAATAGATCAGGACTAACCAATTATGTCGTTTTATTCTCTTTCTTGTAAGCTTATCATCTTTTAACATTTATTAGCAATTTTATTTAAAGATAATTGTCGATCGATCAATGAAAAATATCGTACGAATCGTAAGTTAAAGATATTTATATAGGAAATATTAAGAAAACATTTGTAAATATTTCAAAAATTTTTCATAAATATTAATAAATATTAATAAAATAAATAAGAAATTATTGGCTGGATATGTATGTGTATGTATATATAATAGAAATATTATAAAACTGCAGTATTAAAGATGTCATTTCGTATTTTGATCGTTAAATTACGCTCAAAATAAAGTCGATTAAAAATATCGTTAGAAAAAATTGTAAAGAAAAAACGAACGTAAAAAAACTATTGATACCAGTGACAGGACCAATTACTTTATGATTACGATGGAAGTTTAAGTGAGCCATAAATTTTCAATAAATTTTAAGTATAGTTCCGTAAATTATTAAAAAAGAACAAAACAAAAGAATAAAAAAAACTTCGAATATGGAAGACACAAAAAAATATCTTAAAAACGTCTATCAGATTAATAAAATATCTCTATTTATTTATATCTCATTTCTATTATAGAATCTCAAAATGTGTGTGTGTGTGTGTGTGTAAACAATTCTGGTAATACAGAAAAGTTATTATTTAAAAAGCAACAGAAAATTTCGCTCTAATTTTTAAATAAAATTAATTCAATTTTGATTTTGTTTCTTTTCTTTTCTTTTCTTTTCTTTTTTTTTTTTGTTATTATAGATCGATCAAAGAAGTAAAAATAAAATTTGCTTTCATGTTTTCTTTCTTTCCTTCTTAAATCACTCGCAGTGCAAATATTTTATTCTGTTATTGTTAAATATAGAAAAAACTTTTTATTTAATTCCGATCTATCGAAAGGTCAAATAAGGTTAGCGATAATATATACAAAACATATTGAAAAAAGACTCTGTTAATACACAATACAATGCGTTCTTGAGTTAAAGCGTAGCTATTCGAAATATTTCTATTTTTATTTAGCATTTCATCCTTTTTAAAATATTGAAAATACGAGTAACGCGAAACTACATTATTTATTTTTCTAAATGTTTTAAACAAACTAACATCATCGTCATTAAATGTATATTCATATATTCATATCTCTCATATGTATACATTGTGATACATTTATCAAAATACATCGTTAACAATATGTTAATGATGTGTAATTATATTTAATAGCTGTATGTACGTGTATGCATGTGTGTAAACGTATACATACGTATATACGATTATATACTATATCAAACGAAGAAAAAAAAAGTTAGAGAAACTAAAAGAAACGAGATAAACATAACAAGGGTATTATTATAAGATGTACGAGAATGCGCGTTATAATTTTATATATAATTTACTATAGATATACACATAATCGTAAAGTATTATAATGATATAATAATCATGGTTTAATTATTATTATTATTCTTATTATTATTACTATTATTATTATTATTATTATTATTATTATTATTATTATTATTATTATTATTATTATTATTATTAATATTACAACATGTCTACAAGTAGCGGCGGCAGCTTTGTTTTCGTCTGGCACGGCAAAATATAATTTGTTTTTTTCTACCTATTCTTTTCTTTCTTATTAATCTTTTTATTAATTAATTAATTAATTTATTATTATTATTATTATTATTATTATTATTATTATTATTATTATTAATATTATTCATCCCTCTCGCTTTCATGCACATGTTCATACATATACATGCATTCATGGACTCTCATACCACATACATAAAACACTTATCCACTTTTATTCTCTTCCTCAAACCTCAAATAAACCTCAAATAAACCTAAGCGATCATTTCGTTCGAAAACCACATCGATCGCCATAAAGTGATTCACTTGCTTCACCACAAAATTCTATGAATAATCGATTAACATTACAAGCATATTCGCAATAAAGATGCACACAGTAATCGATATACATACTTCTTCTTATTATTATTATTCCATTTATCCGCTTTCAATGATCTAATAAATCATTAAGAGATTTATAACATCGAAATTTATCAAAATCATTAATCTCCTTTATTTATTTAAAACGTCATCGATCCTTCTTTACCTCTTTTATTTATTTATTTACTCGCACATCGACATTGAATACTCGTTTAAGTACGATTCATCATGAATGAAATATAAATAAAATTTTATTACACAATCGTTATCATCATCATTATTATTATTATCATAATTGAAACTTTTATTGGCAATATATGTTTCCAATAAAAAAAATTGGAAAAAAAGAAAAAAATAATCGATAGATAGAAGACACATTTCGAAGTTGGTAATATTTAGAATCAAAAAATCGAGGAAAATAGAAACAAGAAATTAATTAATTCTAAAAAATATATATATATATATATATATATATATATATATGAGAAAAAAACTGGTTTCAAATTGCAACATCCACAATGATCAATGGTGCTCTACGCACATTTATACGGCATATTAATATATTCTCAAATCTGTTTATAATATCACGACTCCAATACATATACATACATACATACAACATACATACATACATACATACAAACATACATACATACATATACATTATATATACTTAATTACTATATAATATTCTGTCTAATACTTTTGAAATTTTATAAATAAAGAATAAAAAAAAACAAGAAATAATAATAATAATAATAATAATAATAATAATAATAATAATAATAATAATAATAATAATAATAATAATAATAATAATCCTCATCATCATCATTATCATCGTCATTATCATCGTCGCGTTATAATTAATAGGTAAACCTATTATGTAATTATACATATATATATAAAAAGAGAAAAGAAGAAAAAAGGAAAAAAAAAATTGTTGACTAACATTGAAGTGACCTAATCGTGATCTTAATAAATATTCATATTTCAGCGCTTGCTCTGCTTAGTATGTGTATAATACTTATAAATTATTGAACTGTAACAAGACTTTACCTTTCGATATTTTTTTAACCGTTTTTCCTTTGCTCTCTCTCTCTCTCTCTCTCTCTCTCTCTCTCTCTCTCTCTATTTCTTATATATTTATTTTATTTTTTTCCTACAATTACTGCAATGATACGGCACACGCTCCGGGCCGATTAGTTAGCTAGAAAAACGCATACAAAATAGGAATGTAACACGTGGTTCGCTCGAGGTGAAAAAAATTCAGGTTTATGTTTTTCTTTTTCTTTTTTTTTTCGGCATTTCAAATCGTGACCTTATTTATTATATTATTCTATTACTATTATTACTATTTTTATTATTACTATTATTATTATTATTATTATTATTATATTATTATTATTATTACGACGAATCGGGAAACCACTTTGCCGGCGTTATTATTTTTATAAAATGTTTAGTCATCTTCGTCTTGGCACAGAAATTCAACTTAATCAGCATATCTTTTTGCTCTTTCTCTCTCTCTCTCTCTCTCTCTCTCATTTTCGCACGCGTGCGCGCTCTCTTTACTTTTCTTTTACTTTTTTTTTTTTTTCTAAGCGTTAAACGTTAATAGATTTGGACAGGTTCTAAACAGTAATACTACCGACTTATATAATAATCATTTAAAATTATGTCGATAATTATTACAAGTCATCGAAATGTGGTGTCCTTTCTCTTCACCCCTCGCCCCCCCCCACGTTCATCCCCACCTGCCCTATTCTGCACAAATAATACCCGCGAAATTTCCAACTGGATTAGAAGCTTACGAATTCTACTGAGGATATTGCTTTCAAACATATGTGATGTAAATTGTATATAAATCATGGAACAAACGGAAGGAAATAGTTTTGATAAAAAGGGTGGAAAAAGAGAGAAAAAAATGTAAGATAAAAAAGGAGACAATACGAAAAAAAGCATACGCGTTATTCCGTAAATAATTTTTTTTTCTTTTTTCTTTCCTTTTGTTTTTCTTCTTTTTTTCCTTTTTCTTTTTTTGCTTTTTCATTTTCTTTGTTTCTTTAAATACAATCGACGATCGATTAACGATGATATTAATAAACGATATATAATAATACTCGAAGAAACTTATTCGACACAAACGAACTCGAGTACTATGAAAAGGGTCTAAACTAACGATGCTATTGCTGTTGCTGTTGCTGTTGTGGTTGCTGTTGCTGCTGCTGTTGCTGCTGCTCACGTAAAAAGCGCGATTCTTTTTTTTTTTTGTTGACACGTATGTAAGTAAATACATACGTACGTAAATACATACAAACATACATCTATTTAAAGAACGTATTTCTTTTGAAATCTTTTTTCATTCATTCTTTTTTTCTTTTTCTTCCTTTTTTTTTTGTACAAGAGTAAACGCGCTTACTCGTAAAAGAATCGAACGTAGGAAGAGGACGTAACCGTAATCCCGTGCTCCAGACAGGGCTTCGATTTTATTTTTATTTTTTTTGTGTTTTTTTCGTCTTAAATCTCTCGAAATATTCATTTGATTCGACAAACAAAATTCTATTCAACTTTTGATAGCCTCCTTCGTGACATAGGAAAAAAATATATGGAAAATATCATGATAAATTTATGACGATAAACTCTTATCTTTTCTTTTAGACAGTTAGTTCATTAATCTTTTACTATAATGTTAATGCTCAGGCATTGAACTTCTCTTAGCATTATTTACACACACACACACACACACATATATATATATATATATATATATTGTTCGCACGCGTATGTATATATGTATGTATATACATATATATATATATATATATATATATATATATATATTGTTCGCACGCGTATGTATGTGTATACATATATAAATATATATATATATATAGCGTTGCTTTTTTTCAAAATCAACTTTCTTGTAAATTTACGCCTGATCACCTACTTTCGAAGTGCAAACAATTTCTTTTTATTTGATTATCGAGCATATATAATACGCCCTCTCTTTCTCTCTTCATCTATAATGGCCATCATTTACGAAAGAAATGCTAAATGGAGTTTGGTTGTTACAAAAACGCACGTGATAGATTACGATTACATCATGAATATATATATAATAATATATAATAAAAATTTTTTTTATCGAATATCATTTTCTTTGTTTGTCCTCTAATTATGCTGCTCTTTTTTTTTTTTACTTTTAACTTTCATTTATCGGACATTATGCGATATCGGACATTATGAATATGTTATTAATTTGATAGTTACGTGGTTTTGTATTCTCACTCAAGCTTCATTATCATTATTATTATTTATTATTATTATTATTTATTATTATTATTTTGCTTTATCAATTTCAAAGCACAAAAAACACGCCGAAGTGATTCTTTTCGTATAGACAGATATTTCTCGCGTTTGAAGTCAAATAAAATTTTGTTTTCTTTTTTTTTTCCTTTTCTTTTTTTTCTTCTTACATTATTTCTTTCAAAATACCGATTTTCATTTGCATAGTTATTTAATATGTGCCAAAAAATAATAAATATTTACGAACAAAATATTTATTAATTCAGAAGAAAAAAAAAAAAGAAAGAAAAGAAAAAGATGAACATTGTAATATATGGTAAATATAAACAATGTAAATATTTCAATATTTATTATTATATTATTGCGTAAATATGTTTATTATTAATGATCGAAGTAGCAAAAGAAAATCTACGACGGTTTTTCGTTAAAAAAAAAACAATAAAAAACAAAAAAAAAGATGATCGTCGTTACTCGGAAACTGAATATGTGAGCAGATACAAAGCGGCATGAAAAAAGTAAAATAGAAATAAAAATTAAAAAAAAAAAAAAAAAAAAAAAAAAAAAAGAAAATCGTTTTACTTAACCTCAAAACGCATATACGCATATCCAGTCTAATTTGACATTATCTAATTTGCACGATACAATTGAGGCTCGATTTGAGATTAAGCACCATGCACGGTACGATTAATTTTACGAGATTAAGCATTTATATTATTTTGTCGTTGATTTTTCTTTTCTTTTTTTTTTTTTCTTCTTCTTTTTGATATCGTAAATTACTCCATATCCTATATTTAATATGGGTATGATTATTATAATATATGTATACATTTTTATACAATTTCATTTTCATTCTTGTGAAAAATCTTTATGATCGAAGAGAAAAGAATCTTTCATAAAATCACTCTGCACCAGTATTG
>NC_060957.1:10643733-10658733 GCF_910589235.1 Vespa crabro
TTATAACAATATTCATTTTAAGGCAATTCTAACTATTATTTCAAACGAAAAAAGAGTTTGTGATATTTAATTTTATGTTTACATATGAAATGGTGCAAAAAAAAAAAAAATAAAATAAAATGATATAAGATATAATCTGGCACATACATCTGACTCTTAAATTGTGTTTGATATAATTGTGTTTCTCAGTTAAATATATATATTCAACTTTGTCATAGTGAATGTGTTAAATGATACGTGTCAGGTATGTAAAACTAAAATGAATGACATAAAAGATATTCATAGTTTGATTTAATTTAACTTAGTTCATTCGCATCATTAGGGATGGATATCTGACTAATTGATATATTTTTTTTTGTGTTATTTCTTTTGTCTTTTTTTTTTTTTGTTTAATCAGGATGCTGTATGACAAGCTGTATCTGTGTGGGGCTCTCTTGAGGTGATTTGAAACTGGTATGACGGCGAAGAAGACTTCCTATCCCTCGGGAACCCCTCAACGTACCCCCTCCACCTCCAGATCCCTCGGACGACACCGATCCCGTCCTAAATTAAGGACACCCCGATATCGTATACACACAACAAACAGACAAGCGCAGGCATGACATAACATTCATCTGGAAAGCTTTTTAGGAACGAATTTGTGTATATAACTTAAGTTACTGTTTGTTGCATATAGTATATGAACTCTAAGATAGAGATATTCAATATAAATCTGCTTTTCTAAAAATACCTATGTACACATGTTAAAAAAATTTAATAAGAAAAGGAAGGAAAAGAAAAGAAAAGAAAAGAAAAGAAAAAAAGAAAAAAGATTATTGCTGTAATATTATAAGCAGTAAACTTTTCTTTTTAAGTGCAATTATTTATAAATGATATGTTGACATTAATGCTATGCTATGCAAATAATAATTAGTAGATATTCTGGAAAGGCAAAAAATGTTATTTAATTGTAAACATTTGTTATCATATTAAACACCTTCGTAACAATAATTCTTTTGAAAATGTGCTCATTCGGTTTAATTTTGAATTATTCTAATTATTTAAATATATTTAATTAAAATAAAGATGGTGTAACGGATATAATGTTGAATATTAAATCACACTTAATATGTATACTCTATCACATTACTTGCCTTTTGTAAAATCGGAAAAATCTGCTGCATGCATTATAAAGAAAGAAAAGAATAAGATATACATGAACATCGTGAAACTATTCAATATAGATAAATTATTTAATTTGATACTATATTCTAGTTTTGTACAAGAATTAAACTTCTTTATATATACATATATATACATATACATATACATATACATATACATATACATATACATATACATATATATATATAAATATACAAAAAAAAAGATAAATAAATAAATAGAATACTATATTATTCTATATTACAAGTAAATATACAACATACATAAATTTTAGATGACAAATATGTGCAATTTACTATGCTATTTTGTGACAGTAGATAAATGTGAAATTAAAATAAGTTAAAGGGTTAAAATGTGCGAACAATTTGATATTTTTTCTATTTTATATATCAAGCAGACAAAGCTTGTGATTTGGTAGCTGATATACATGAAGCACTAATAATTACATTTATGAAAAGCACTATATATCAATTTGTTATTTAAACGAATTATTCATTAACGAAAATGTATTGCATTACTATCTTACATAATCTTGTATATGCCATCATATCAAATTCCTCAGTCTCCCCCTCCCCCCCCAAAAAAAAGAAATAAATAAAAATAAAATCTACTTAAAAATTATATGTTGCAGATGATGTATAGAACGATAAAAGTATATTTTATGCTACAAAAATAAACATTTTTATAAATCGTAATATAAAATTTCATAGCATTAGCATTGAGATCAACAATTCATTATATTCGTGTTATACAAATGAGAATTTATGAATTTTCTAATATAAACGTATTTGTAATACGTTTTCTTGTTATTAAGCGGAAATAACAGACAATATCTCAAGCAATTAATTTTAATAAGAATACATATAGTAAGATCTACTATAATTATTATTGGCCATTTCCTGTTATTAATTAATTGCCTATACAAATACTTTTTACTTATAGAAAGTAACTATACACATTATTAATATAACTTCGTATATATTAATAAATATTATGATAAAAAAAGAGAAAAAAAATTAAAAAAAAAAAAAAAAAAAAAAAAAAATTAAAAGAAAAATAAATAAATTAGAAATGATGTAACACATTAACTAATATGCACTTAGGATCATTAAGTATATCATTCTTTTTTTTATTTTTTTTTTATTTTTTTTTTTTTTTTTTTTATATATACCCTATTTCTAATTGTATATGAAGAATTAAAAATTAAATCATTTTCTCCTTTGCGACACGAATGGCAGATTGTTTTTGATATATAATACAATAAAAGGATGAATAAGTGTAATCAAAGCAGTAACTTTGTGTATAAAAATGAAAATATAAAAATAAAACGTTGATAATTCAATACAAAATGGTCAAAAGCATTTTATTGTTAATAAATAAATTCACACTTACTCTTTTGAGTTGGCTTCTAAACTGCGTCTACGTAATTCTTCAATACTGTGACCGGTCTGTTGTTCCCATGCTAATTTTTCTGCTTCAAATGCACGTCTTTTCTCTTCTAACTCGCGAACTTGTTGTTCTAAAGAGCGCCGCATTTGTTCATGCCGTCTCTGTAACTGTAGTCGACATTTATGTATTATAACATGATACAATTTTAAAAAGAACAAAATTATAAAAATAAAAAAAAATCATAAAAACAAATGATAATACTTACATCGGCCTCTGAATCTTTAAGTTTCTGTTTCTTTTCACGAACTTTCATTTCGAATACTTGTTCCATTTCAATTTCCATCTTCTTCATTTTATTATCGTGTTCTCTTTTCTCTTCCTCCAATTGAGCCAAAGGATTCCTATAATAAAAAAGCAGAAAAAAAAAAATAAATAAATAAAACAATTTTACACGCACCATCGAACATAATTATCAAAATATAAATTATAATTACATCTACGAGAAATAGTTTTCTTTATTTGTACATAAAATCGTACTAATACAATGTTAGTTTACAGGCATATATATATATATATGTACGAGAATAATATTCATATAGGAAATATATACTAGCATAAAGATTCTGTAATATCATTGTGAAAAAAAAAGAAAAATATATATATATATATATGTATATATATATATGTTCCTAATATTTCTTTGAAATATTGTATAGATTTACGAACGAGACATTACAGGGGGGGTAGTAGTGCTGTGCCATTTCAATGATGAAAAAAACTAAATAAATAGCCACTAAAAGAAGATAAAAATAAAGCAGCAAGCAATCTGTTATTTATATATTTAGGTATATATCAATGCGAGGTTTCATAAAAAACTAATAAAATAAAAACAATTCTTTTTTTTTCTTTTCTTTTCTTTTTTTTTTTTTTCTTATTTCAAATATTCCTGGTTCCTTTTATCTACACTTTTCTTGGAACTTACTAAATTTCACAATTATTTATAATGCGTTACTTGCAATAACTAATATCGTTACAGAGGGCTCACTACTCTATCAAATGTAAGGTACAATATATCATTTTATTGTTATCATTTTATTGTTAATAATAATAGTTCGTATTTGAAATATCATGTTTGTTCGACTTTTTTTTTTTTTTATCATCGATAGACAATATTAATTCTTTTGATTTCTCGATGCAGTGAACCCTCCTTTTTTTTTTCTTTTTTTTTTTCTTTTTTTTTTCTTTTAGCATGACATGATTTCTGATACTAAGAACTAGCAAATAGAAATTCGACAAGGCTTGTGCACACAAAACCATAGTACATGACCTCAGCCTTATTAAAGGACTTACCACACTGTCATGAAACTGTTCATCACTCCTGGTGGGCACAAACTAACCAATAAGAAATCAATATTAAAATTCATCTATTAAGAATGCAGTTAAAAAAGTTTGTCTTTATCACGGATGTTTTCTTTTTTCCTCTAAATCTTTTGCCGCCTGCAATGCGATTTCTTTTTTTTTCTCCCTTTTTTTCTATTCTTTTTTCTTGTTTTTTTTTTTTTTCTTTTTTCTTTCCTTTTTTGTCAAAAATCATTTACATTACGTTAATTATATATATAATATATATATAAATGTATATTATCTCTCTTACTTTTCAGTAGTTTGCATGCACAAGCTTTTTCCATTGGTATTTTGGGAAAAAGAAGAAAATAATCATAACTGTTTAAAAACAAACAAAAAAAACTTAGAATGATCGAACATAAAAGTAAGGAGATTATAATTCCCTCCTACTACTTAACAGGTTGTAAATAAATAAATAATTAATCTATATCGCTCTATTCAAATTCTTAATTTAATTCTTAACGTGTTATACTTTAAATGCCTGCATCTTGTTATTAATTCATCATATAAATTCATCATATAATTTTCATTGTCTCTCATCTTATATGTATATGTGTACGTAGAAAAGAAATCAAAAATTTCGTTTGAAATAATGACAAACGTGTGTATAATATAAAGATATTAAAACATAATAATTTGTTAAAATATATACTTTTGTACGTACTTATTGGAAATTTTAGTCGGTTTTCCATCTACACCAAGACCGGCCAAAGTCCGACACCGGAAGTTCTCATAATGTATATTATTTGTAACATCTTGTAAATCTTGCAGATGCGTTCGAATGATCATATCTCGTAGGGCTATGAAGTCGCAATGGTCTAGATTCTCAACTGAAAAAAAAAAGGTAATGATTAAAGATAACAATATCACAAGTATATATCTCTAAATATTAATATCATTTTAAAATGGCAATGATACGAATTATAATAATAATAATTATTATTATTATTATTTGTGTTTGTTTTTTTTTTTGTGTTTTTGTTTTTTTTTTTATATACCTTCAGCAATACCCCATGGATAATTTCTTCCACGTACTTTCTTTCCATCGTGTTCGACTACAGTATTCGCCCCAACAACAGCGAATGGGACTCTATCCCTTAAAACTTTATCGAACTTACTATCCTCTTCATATTCCTCTTCTGGGAATTCATAGATTTTGATTTTGTGTTGAGCAATTTCATTTAATATCTAAACAAAAAAAGAAAAATAAATAAGATGACTGAAGGAAAAAAAAAACAGTAGAAAAAGAACAGACCTTTTAAAAAATTCAATATATTATATACACACACATACACACATACACGTTATTTGTTTAAATTGACAATTATTATTTTATACGAATATATATATATATATATATATATATATATATATATATGTATATATATATATTACTTTTTTTATTTACTTACTTTTTTTTTAAAATAAGCACGCTCGTCAGGAGTCATCGTATCGGCCTTCGCAATAACAGGTATTATATTGACTTTGTCGTGAAGGCGCTGCATGAACTCAACATCGAGCGGCGTCAGGTCGTGACCCGAGGGCGCGATGAAATAAAGACAACAGTGTACTCGACTGTCGGGTATTTGCCGTCTCGTTACGCGAGACTCGGCATTCAGGAACTCCTCGTATTTCGACTCAATGTATTCTATAACTGGAACCCAACTGAAGCAAATGATATATACATATATATATACATATAATATATATTTACATAAAAAAAAAAATATATATATATATATATATTTTAATCATTGAAATTAATAAACGAGCAAATATACGTATATGTGTACCAAATGAGACAACAATCTATCATATAAATTTTTAATAATTTTCTAAATTATGAACAAGATGAAAAATTAGTTTATATGCAATTTTAATGACTTAGAATAAAATTTTTTTTTATAGTTATATATATATATATATATATATAATATAAAATAATGATTTGTTCCTTTATAATTTAATTTATATTATAATATACGCTGTATTTGTTTTACATTTATATTTGTATGATATCAATTTGATGATTGGATTTTATTATTAAAAATATCAATGTTTACTTGATCTCTGATTGAACTCTGTTTATTTTTCAACTCAATAGTAATTATATTAAAAGTTAAATTTAATTTCTATGCAAAATGATTTCTCAATAAATTCATAATTTCGTTTTTTTTTTTTTTTTTTTTTTTTTTTTACTGTGTATGGTTTTAAATTGTCACATTTTTTTTATATATATGTATATGTATATATATGTATATATATATATTGGTTGTTTTTTTAATTTTTTTTTTTTAAGTATGAGTTTTAAAAACAGCATCGATTTTTTTCCTATGCAATATGCAATAGGTGAAGAATAAAAATAAATAAAGCACAAATTACCAATTACTATTGTCGATCGCATCGCCAAATCCAGGCGTATCGACCACTGTCAATGTAAGATTTACCCCATTTTCTTTCAGCAACACTTTGGTCGTTTCTACAGCTACTGTTTTCTTTACCCTGAGGCTAGGTCCTGGATATTCCGCGCTGTATATGTCGGCCAAAAACATGGAGTTTATAAAAGTTGATTTTCCTAGTCCGGATCGACCTAAGTGAAAGAAATAAAGAAAGAAAACAATGAAAGAATGAATGAATGAATGCAAGGAAAAAAAAAAGAAAAAAAGAAAATTTTAAATACTACAATCGAATTTTTTTCACGAAAGTATTTATAATTTTTGTTAAATGTCTTTTTTTTTTCACATTTTGTTCTTTTATACGACATGTTGGGTTTAATAATAATAATAATAATAATAATAATAATAATAATAATAATAATAATAATAATAATAATAATAAAAAGGTACAAAGAGATCGATCACAAATTTGTATTTAATCCAATGTATATTATTATAGTATGCGTATTAATATTATCCTTCCATTTGCAAACCTTGAACCAGTACCAGTGGTCATTCTCAAGGGTACGTACTTGAATTGCTTTATTTACGGAGAATGACTCCGTTTATACCGATCCTATTAATAGCAGAGTAACTCCGCCCATATTCTCAAATTTCTAGCTTTTATTTTGAACGGGGGAATTCTCATATATATATATATATATATATATATATATATATATATATATATATATATATATATATATATATATAAATATACATCATATATAATATAGATATATATATATATATATATGTAGGTGTATATCGTGAAGACGCTTTGTTCTTCCAGAGGAACATAATGATGCACCATAGCGCGCGCGCGTACCAAAAAAAAAATACCCCTAAAATTTAGAAAGTCAAAAGTGAGTCATGGAAAAAGGAGAGTCTACTCAAGTATTCTCAGTCAACGACGAAATTACGAATTTCGTCAACTCTAGAGTGAGTCTTCGTATCTCAATGGACTTGAGATCTCAAGCCGAGAAATTTGAGAACCACTGAGAACAGCGGCAAGCCTAATCCAGCTGCGCTTCGTGATGTATATATATATATATATATATGTGTGTGTGTGTATATGTACGTAGATGCAAGCCGGCACTGCACGTGTCGAGCAGATGAGAAAGTTTTATAAAAACGATATATATATATATTTTTTTTTTGACCGGAATTAAAACAGCAGTGCAGCAGCTTAGAGAAGAGAAACGGATAAAAGCCACAGAGAAAAGAAAAATGGCCTTTCTTTTGTCTTTCGATCTCTTTGAACCTCGAGAGTAGAAGAGAGACGTTCGTTGTCCTTTCTGTAGAAGGCGGCAATGTACGTTTAATTGAGTACAAACGAAACGATCCCTTCTTCGTTTTCGAGACCCTGATGCGATATATTTTGTGTTTCATGCATGCAAGTCTTATATATATAACTTCGTAATAATGTTCATAAAAGCTCATATTCTCAAAAGGTCAAAAAAGATCAATTTTAATAGAGAGAAAGAGAGAGAGAGAGAGAAAAAAAAATGAAAAAGAAAAGAAAGCATTGTTGTGAGAGAGAGGTAAATGAACCGAGATGTCGTAGCGTGTCGGTAAAGCAGAGCCATTTTTTCCTTTCCTTGTTTTCTTCTTTACCGACAGTGTCTCGTTCGGGAAGGTAAGGTAGAAAATTACTTTAACGAAAGAGAAAAAAGAAAAAGAGAAGAAAACGGAAATAGAAAATAAGAAGGGAAACGAAAAGAAAGAAAATGACAAGATACGAACCAACAACCATAATGGTAAAGTCAAATCCCTTCTTAACGGCCTTCCTATAGACCTGGTTAGGTAAATTGGCGAAGCCAACGTAACCATCAAGTTCCTTCGACTTTGTTAACGGTTGAAGCGGCCGATGATGTATGGCGTTAGATGATGAATCCTTAGAATCGTTGTTGATTCTTGCCGATTCTCTTTTGTTGCTATCCTCGGAAGGATCATTGTTCTGATTGAGTATCAGGGCCGAGGCCGAGGTATGATTAGGATTGTTGCCTGAGGTTGTCGTGGACGACGACGACGATGTGGAGGTGGAGGTCGAGGAGGATGAGAGAGGCAAACGCATCTTCGCCGTTGGCGGTATAGAAGAGCTCGTCGCATGACTCGCATGACTTGCGTTAACACCACCAGTGTAAATGCTTGCCGTCGTGCTCAAAGAAGACGAGGATGAGGAGGATATGGAAGATGTCGATTGGACCGATGTACTGCTGTTGTTGTTATTGTTGTTATTATTGTTATTGCTACTGTTGACGTTCGAACTAGTTGAATTAACAAGATTCGTTGTGCCACTGCTGTTGTTAGTTGTCGTCGTACTGATGCTAGTCGTTGTATTGCCACTCGTAGTCGTCAAAGATGATGCTGATGACGACGCCTGGCCTGGTGGTTGAGGTGGTGGAACTGAGGGCACCGAAGGCGATGAGATTATGCCCGTGCTGTCGCCTTTGAAGAACAGCTCGCGCTTCGCCTGTATCTGTGTTTAAAACACAAACAGAAAGCAAAGACGAAACAATAGAGACAATGAACGAAAAATTTAAATTATTTTCAATTTTTTTTTTCTTTTTTTTTTTTACTTTTGTTCAATTATTCTTCTGCTTGGAAATTTATTTGTTCTGGTTTCTTTTTCTTATTTTTTTTTTTTCTTTTTCGTCTTTTTCTTTATCTAATAATTTCTTACAAACGCATAATATTAGCATCCCCCACCCTCCCCTCTATACAACACCTGAATCCTTCGGAACCTTCGAAAAGCTCGAGACCAATAAGATATATGCCAAGGACGAGAAGAGCCCGTTGAACGACGAGGACGTGTCTCGTCGCTTTTAGAGTTTATATTATATGAGCGTATATCTGACTGCTCCATTGACCCGTTGAACTAGGAGAAACAAACTATTGCTAGATGGTATGTTCTCTCTCTTTCTCTCTCTCTTTCTCTCTCTTTCTCTCTCTCTCTCTCTCTCTCTCTTTCTCTATTTCTTAATACGGACGCGGCGGACGGATACGTGCGTTGTGCGTTCTCAGGAAAGTACGCGACACACGACTGACATCGAGAGTATGTATACATATGTACGTGTACTTACATTGTGGTATAATACGGAATTATATCATGTATAACGTGTATACGGAGCGTTTCTACCAGAGAGACTACGAACAATAGGCGTCCTTTGTTACAGGATAGGCTACGTCCTTGTT
The DNA here is from genome assembly GCF_910589235.1 of Vespa crabro. Lineage (NCBI taxonomy): Eukaryota > Metazoa > Arthropoda > Insecta > Hymenoptera > Vespidae > Vespa > Vespa crabro. The sequence goes on from NC_060957.1 coordinate 10,653,321, forward strand.
TATAGTTTTTCTCCCACAGAAATTATCATTAAGATTTCGTCATCGGAATAAATGAAAAGAATAATGACGAATGATATTAAATTGATAGATGGTTAAAAAAAAAAAAAAGGAAAAAAAAATATATATGACGTCAAACTTACCGTCGTCATATTTGTTTCCTTCTTAAGATAAGAAGAAAAAAAAAAAAGAACAAGAAAACCGAAGGATGAAAAAGTAAGCCGAACGAAATTACAGAACCTGGATCGATCTGTGAAAGGGAAAAGGAAAAAAAGAGAGAAAAATATAATGGCGACGAACTAACTTGCCGTTATGTTCCTTTTTTTTTTTTCTTAAGAAGAAAAAAGAAAAAGAAATCAAAAGTATGGAAGTAAGCCGAATGAAATTAAAATTGGATCGATCTTCGCAGAAAGAATAGAAAAAAAAAAAAAAGAAAAAAAAATAAAATTGCGTCCGTATTACTTGCCTTTCTAAAAAGATAACGAAAAGTGAATAAAAGTAGATCGAACGAAATTAAAGTTGGATTGATCTTTGCACAAAAAAAAAAAAAAAAAAAGAAAAAAAGAAAGAAAAAAGAGAAAAAAGGGGAAAAAAACAGAAAGAAAGAAAGAAAGAAAGAAAGAAGAGAAATAAATAAATAATTACCAAATAATGACGATACATGATACAAAATACAATACATGACGAACTTGTCGCCATGTTTCTTTTCTTTCTAACAAAACTGCGATGACGAACTTGCTGCCATATTTCTTTCTAAGAAGGAGGAAAAAAAAGAAAAAGATAAAGAAAAAATAAAAGAAAAAAGAGAGAGAAAGAACCGGAAGTATACAAGTACACCGAGAAAGATTATGGTTCGATCGATAATTAAAAAAACAAGCGGAGGAAGGGGAAAAAAGAAAAAGAAAAAGAAAAAGAAAAAAGAAAAGAGGTTATCGCATAAATCGAGCCGAGTGAATATGGCGAATAGTCAGGTACGATCGATATGCTTTGCATGCAGGTTTCCAAAGCTAGAGCAGCATACTTCAATACGGTGCTGCTAGTGGTACCGCAGTGTCTTATGAACTTCCGGCCGGAAGTCGTGTCCAGAGGACCGAATATAAATCGTGATTATCGAACGAGAACGAAACCAATTAATGATTTTCTTCATCTTGAAAAAAAAAAAAAAAAAAAGCAGTCAATTCGAATTCGAACTCTCTTTCAACATTAAATCTATCGGTGAAATCGAATAATTAATCCATAGGCGAGTATCGTATTAAACGATATCTCTTTCTAGTCGCTATTAAATCACCGTCTAATGTCTCTAATTACTAAAGATACATGTATATTACGAATAAGCTGATGGTAATAGTTCATCGTTAATTTGTTACAATCAATATTATTCGAACGGATGAAAATTTAATCGAATTCATTGGACGATGTAACAATGGCGTTGTCCTTAGAGATTCGAGTTTTAATGGAAAATTTTACATTGATGAACTCTTCTAATTTTTTATCGCCATGTTGAATGTTTAATTAATATTTCGAGAAAGAAAAAAAATAACGTCAAATAGAAATTTTCAAATAAAAAAAGCTTCATGTTGTTATTTTTATTAATATAATAAATAAAAAATTTATTATTATTATTATTATTATTATTATTATTATTATTATTATTATTATTATTATTAAAACAAACGACACGTAATATTTCATGTTTCAATAGGATCATATTTATACGATAAAATTTCGTTAATTTTTCTATCGCGTTATAACGAAATCGTGTTATAGGATGTATAATTTTTATAAAAACGATTAGAACAAAAACAATATTCGTCCAAGCCTTTGAAATATTCCCGTCTAAAAATATCTATCAATCTATCTTTCTTTCTTTGATTCTTTTTATGTGTCTGCCCCGTTTAATTTTATTTAATGGCGACGATTATCAGAAAATTTTCTATGTGAAAACTCACAAAGTTGCTTTTTCTTTCTTCCTCAGTTGCTTATATTATAAAAGTGAACATTCAGTGTCAATGTACGAACGATTGCACGTTTAAAAGCATATCGCGAATAAAACATACGGCCGAGCAACATATATATGTACATACATATATATATATATATATATATATATATATATATATATATATATATATATACATACATCATACATACGTACATACATATATATACATATATATTTTGCTCTATAGTTTGCTAGCTTGCTTTTAAACGTGTCGCACGATTTAATGTACAGAAAAGCAGAGGTTTTGGTTTCAACGTTGATGAAAGTACGCGAAATCTAAAAAACGTAAATTACTCCTTTTCGTTTCGTCGACGACGTGGACCGAATTTTTGCAATATCTAATGACGAAATAAAACTTTTTAATTTTTTTCTCTTTCATTTTTTCTTTTTCTTTTTTTAGTCTCAGCAACGAAATAGTAATTTGAAGATTCTTCTTCTTTTTTTCCCCTTTTAGGTAGCACAGATATATTATTATACAAACGAAATGAAATAAAATGAAACGGAACAAAATAAAATAATATGAAATGAAATAAAATGAAATAAAATGAAATTAAGTTTTACGATTTTAACGAATTAAAATTATGCTCGACAGAAATTAAAAAAAAAAATTTTTTTTTTTTATCCAAGAAAGATTATATAATACAATTACGAAATTTATAATATAATTTATAATTAATAAACATTGATATTGGAATCCATGTGTATATATATGTATAATATGTATATTAACTTTTCGTGATCGTATTTCTTTCAAATATAATATTATATTGACTATGAAAAAAATTTGTTCAAGATTATGTGAATACTTTATAACATTTTTACTTGTATGTATTTGTGTGAAATTTTATATATATATATATATAAAAAGAAAACAAAAGACCAAATAAAATATATATAAATGTATTGTGACTTCGAAGTTTGCATTGCATTACGTTTTTACTCTTCACAAAAACAAAAAAGTTAATGAAATAAAAAAAAATAAAAAAATAAAAAAAAAATAAAAAAAAATAAATAATTGTCATAAAAATCAAGGAAAATAATTCATTCAACAATTTACAACCTAAATATCGATAAAATTGTACGAAATATTTATAATAGTATTATCAGTAATAATAATGATAATAATAATAATAATAATAATAATAACAATGATAATAATAATAACAATGATAATAATAATAACAATAATAATAACAACAATGAATAAAAATAAATAAAGAAAGAAAGAAAGATTGCACGAGGAGTGTTGAATTTGTCGAGTCTGGGAACGAGAAACGTCGTCGTCTAACTCGAAGAGCGCAACATCGTCGTCAAGCACAGAAGAAACCGGTCCGATGCATATAACACAGAAACTGCTGCACTACACTGCAGTCTCATCCCAAAGTCGTTCCTGAAGATCGAAAGTCGCCAACACAGACACTATTACGACTTCGACTACGTCGTAAAAATTTATAAAATAATATTTCTCTCTTTTACTTTCTGTTTTTTTTTCTTTTTCTTTTTTTTTTTTTTTACTCGAACGCGTAAACTTTGTACTTTGTACTTTATACACTACATGCCATATAAAACATTATTGACTATACTCGATTTCAATAACGAAAGAAAGAAAGGAATAAAAAAGAAATAGACTAATTTATTAATTACGTAACTGGAAAAGTTTAATTTTTCTTTTTATTAATAATTTACTAAATAATTTCTATTTCTATTATTTTCTTTTTTTTTCTTTTATTTCTAACATAATAATAATAATTTTTTGTTAATTACATACAACTTTTACATTGTATACATTTTTTTTTTCTAGACAAGAGTTAATAGGAAACATTAAAAACGAAGAAAAAAAAATAAAGAAACAAATGGAAAAAAAAATAATTAAAAAAGTACAGAAGTTATACTTTAAGAATGGTTCTAATTCCACTTTATTATTAATTACATTGAAAAAATGGAATTAATATATACATAAAAAAAAATACATATATAATATATAAAAATTATATAAAAAAATATATACATATAAAAAAGAAAAAGAAAAAAAAGAGAGAAAAAAAATTCGTAGGGATAATAAATGAATCGGACATTTTGTAAAATTTAATTAAAACCAACCATATGTATACATACATATGTATATACAGTACATATGTATATATGACAATTTTAATAATTGTTATCTCTTTGTCATTAAATATTACACACCAATACACGTATGTATGTATGTATGTATATATACACACATACACTTACGATATGAAAGCTTTCAATAAATTTGCTTTAGTTCTTTCCTTTCACCATCCTCACCCCCTCCTTCCCTCCCTCCCGCCCTCTCTCTCTTGTTCTATTTCGATATCAAAAACGGAAATGACGCTTTGACGTAACATGACAAAAATGATGATATTTATCTAACCGAGTAAAAGACACGAGACGTTATTTGTTCAGAGTCAATAATTATTATCATTCATCTTCTGATTCAACTGTTTGCTTAACTAACATAAAAATAAAAAAATTTTCGAGGAGTATGTGTAACGTGTGCATATATACATATATATATATATATATATACATATATATATGTTCATACTCGATTACATTGAATTTAGATTCAATAGTAATTAGTTACTAGATCAAGAAGATATGTAATAATACTTTACTTAATAATACTTGAATTTTTTTTTTATATGTTGACTAACCCTAGTTACGTACAATATGATAAGTATGATCTCTTCGATGCATATATATGTACATACATAAATATATGAATACATACATACGTACGTACATTATGATTCCATATATATATATATATATATATATATATATATATATATATATATATATATATATATATATATATATGCGTATCATAAATATATAGATACATATCTACGTTGTACTCTATATAACTTACATTAATCAACATATAAAACACGTGCTCGTTATCTATCATTAATGCGTCATCTTTAATCTTAAAAGAAAAAAAGAAGAAAAAAAAAAAAAGAAAAGAAAATTATGAGAACGAAACATTATGAACGAACGTACGTATTGGATATCATAACTTTTTTTATTTTTCTATTTTTTCTATTTTTTTTTTTTTTATTTTACTTTTTCCTTTATTTTTTTCTTTACAATTCGCTCACTTTGACTCATTAAGAAGGTCACTCTATTGCGATATGAAAAGAGAAAGAGAGAGAAAAAGAGAGAGAGAGAGAGAGAGAGAGAAACCAAAAGAATCGATAAAAAAAAAAAAGAAAAGAAAGAAAAAAAGTTGTTCGTTGAGAAAGGACGGTTTTACTTAGTAGATGCGTTCTAAGATGGCTCTCGTTAATTAAAAGTTCGTTAGCTGTCAGCGTGTTATCACCAGCGACAAAGCAGCAACGATAAAAGAACTCAACATGGTCAAAGAGAAAAAAGGACGAAAGAGAG
>NC_060957.1:10661233-10688733 GCF_910589235.1 Vespa crabro
GAAGAGAAAAAATTAATAATAGAAATTAGTAAGAAAGTTGGAAAAACAATTAATAATGACTTACGAATTAGTAAAGCATTTATTATCTCATTTTATAATAACTCTTCGAACGATCTACTAAGAAAACTCCCTTCCTCGCTTTCGTTTTACGTTCTATTCGTAAGAGAACTTCGCATTAGATTCTGAGAAACTCCTCCTTAATGCCGGCAGTTCGTAATTAGTTTTAAGCAATTTCATCGACATCAACACCAGGCTAAAACTTTATGAGTATTAGCACGTGTTATTAAGATTGGGCAATCAGAGAGAGAGAGGGAGAGAGAGAGAGAGAAAAAGAAAAAGAAAGAGAAAGATAGATATAGCAAGATATATATATATATATATAAGAGCATAAAATATGTGTATATATAATCATACTATAAAATATATAAGCTTATAAAACTATATTTATATAAAAATTATAGTAAGATTATTTATACATATATTTTTAACTCTTAAGAAAAATATTTGCATACGCGTGCATTTTTATAATTATTATTGTTACTATTATTATTATTATTATTATTATTATTATTATTATTATTATTATTATTATAAATTGTAGAAATTTATTTTAATTTTCTTTTGTAAAGTAAAATATATATATATATATATATATATATATATATATATATATATATAAAACTTTTTCAATTGAAAATAGTCTAAAAAAGATTAAAAATTAATATCGAGTTTATTAATATTTATTAGATTCAATAAATTTTATTAAGAATAATAATTAAATATTAAGACTTTTTTTTTTTTTTTTTTTTTTTTTTAAATATAGTATTAATATATTATATAAGAGTGCTATTTTCTTTACCTTCAGCCACTTAACAAACTGATGTAAATGATTTTCTCATCGATTTTTCAAGTTATACCTTATAGAGTTGAGTATCGCATTAGCTTAATTAACGTTAACGAGAGTAACTCCCGCGTGTGCGAAACGTCGAGAGAAACATAGTGAAAAATAAATTCGGCTACGAAGAGAAAAATATTAAAATATTAAAATAGAAAAAAGAATTAATAATAAATAAATAAATAAGTAAATAAATAAATAAATAAATAATAATAATAATAATAATAATAATAATACAAATTTAATCGAGTTTATGAAATCTTCGAGATGGAATTTATTTCAGTCAAATACCTTAATGTACATTGCGTGTACTACACCTTGATTACTTTCGTTGCGATACGTAGCCTTTTATATCCTGCCAACATTTTTTTTTTATCTGGGATAAGATAAGAACGAAAAAGATCGATAAGCTTTTTTGATATATTCGCCAAATCAAAGTGGATTATGACGAATTACTCTATACATATATATATACATGCATATATATACACACATACATATATATATATATATATATATATTTTATGTATAGTATAATTTTTCATATGTAATTATAATTTTTTTTTAATATAATCTTTCTATAATATTCATATATAGAAATAGATATGCATGCATATATATATGATCTTTTTTTGGTATATTATATATATTTTTTTAATGTCCTTATATATGGGAAAAAAAAAATATTTAGAGAAATTATAGGAAGATTGTGTATTGTATATTTTTATGCCCTTACACAAATAAATACGTAGATGCGCACGCATGCATATACACTATCAAATTGGTAAATATTTTAATAAAATTCACGGCTTGAGGATAAAAAAGAAAATAAATGTTATACCCCTTTAAAACTTTTTCTTCATTATAATTGTGACAAAACGAGAGGGAATAAAGAGGGTCACAAATATAATCGATTGAAATAATTTCAAAGATACTTTCTTCTTCTTCCTAACAATAAGGAAAACAAAAGTGAGAAAAAAGAAATGCAAGAGAATGAAAATAAATAAATTTCTGCAAAAGCTTTTTTATTTTTCTTTCTTTCGTGTTTCTTTTTCCTTTTTTTTTTTTTTTAATTGTATACCACGCCAAAAATACTCAAACAGCTTAACACAATCCCAATATTATTGGAGAAAGAGAAGAAAAGAGAAAAAAAAGAGGAAAAAAGAAAAAAAAAGAAGAAAAAAGGGGGAAAAAAAACAGAAAAAACTCTCATAAAAACTGCGCTTTCATTAAAATCGTTCGTATAGTACTTTGTGTCTAACTCGTTGACCGAACGTGCCAGGAACTTGTCTAATGATTTTGAGTCTGGTAACAATTCCACGAAGGGAGGACGAAAATTCATTTCCCACTGTGTACATATATACAAACACACATACACACACAAAAACAAAAAAACATAGATGTGCACACACATAGAAAGGAGAAGAGCAGATTGTCGATCGTCGATCGTCGAACATGGCATCGAAGTCCTTTCAGTATTGGAAAAAGCGAATGAACGAACGAACGAACGAACGAACGAGAGATAGAGAGAGAGAGAGAGATGCGAAAAAAGGTCATGAGTTTCGCGCGAAATCTGAAATTCAAATATGGCAAAGGGAGAAGAATTTCATGAATACTCGAGAACGCCATTACGAACGTGCTTGTTCGAGTATTATACTATAAATCGTGAAATGTATTTTCTTTAATAACTTCCTTTAATTTTAGAAATAATCGACATTTCGAAATAATAATAATAATAATAATAATAATAATAATAATAATATAGCTATTATGAATATTTACAAGAGAACCCATTTTATATTGGATTCGCCCCATCCTACAAATGCTTCAAAGGAATAAGCACCATGGCACCCAAGAAAACATACCCTTAATAATAATAATAATAATAATAATAATAATAATAATAATAATAATAATAATAATAAGAATAATAATAATAATAGCAACAAAACAGCGAAGCAATAAGAAGGTAAATACTACAGCAATAAAAGAATATACGACTTGGTAAAGAACCTGTCTCATGATCAGCAAAGCGTGATATAAAAAAAAAAAAAAAAAAAAATAAAAATAAAAATAAAAAAAAAATTATAATAAGGTAAAAAAAAAAAAGAACAATGAAGTAAGTCATAAAACACGTATACTAACTTTACCGTTAGTCATATCATAAATCTCGGCCACGTGCGAGCTACGAAACTCGTTATAATAATTCATACATTACGCGAGTAGTTATTTATGCAAACTATAAGAAAGATCTACTAAGGCGGGAAAAATGAGAGAAAAAGAGAGAGAAAGAGAAATGAGATTAGAAATATCATGATTAAAAATTCACTCTAAAATTATGCACGCAATAAGTATATAACAAGGAAAGATGATCGACGAAACAAATCTAACATTTGTGCATAAAATAAAAAATAAAAAAATAAAAAAAAAAAAAAAAAAAAGAATGAAATTCCTTCATCCTAAAATGTTGCGGAATAAAAGTTCCTAAATGATCTTAATAATCAATTGCATATACTCTTTTACGAGACTTTTTTCTTATTATACTAATATTTTTTTCTCCCCGATTGTAAAACTACAAACCTAACAAGTCTCGAATAAGAGTAATAAATTTTTTTTTATCACTTAGGAACTTTTTCTTTGACTGCTTAAAAACTCTTCTAGGAACTTTTGATCCATACTCTGTATATATATATATATATATATATATATATATATATATATATATATATATATATATATATATACATATATACGTACGTACATACGTAAATACAATCATTACTATTATTCTAATTTCATTTCTCATCAATGAAAAATATTGATATTGAATTATTATTTGTTATTATAAAATTAGAAGTACAAGTAATCTGAATAAAAAGAATATATTTCATGCTAATAACAGTAACGATTTAAGAATAGAGAAAAAAAGAAAAAGAAAGAAAAATGAACTTTTAACATAAACTATTACGATTTATCACGTAAGATTTATCACGATTTATCACGGATCAGATATTTTTCAGAGAATATTACAGAAAGGATCGCTCTCGTACGAAGACAATCATCCTTTTCCTTTTCATTTTTGTTTATAGAAATTCAATTTTGAAGGATTTGAAAATCACTGTCAGAACGATTTATCAAGAAGAGAAAAAGGAATTTTTCAGGAAAGTGAGAGATCTTTTCCGTAAGTTAATTTTTTTTTTTTTCCTTTAATAAAATTGATTTCGGAAAATTTTGAGAACCACTGTTCAAGAGATTGACCACGAGAGAGAAAATATGAAAAAAGGAAGAAACTTCAGAGAAGTTGGAAAAAGAAAGAAAAAACACATCATGTAAGAAAGTTACATAAAAGAAAGGAGAATTCACTTATGCAGGAAGATATCCATCTTTCCCTTTCCTTTTTTTCTCTGTCTATCTGCCATCCCTCTTTTTTTTCTTTTTTTTTTTTTTAAACAAGATTAATTTCGAAAAAGTTTGAGAACCACTGAACGGACCAGGGTCGATACGTCGTCGAAATGGATTTGGGGGCGGGGAAAAGAGAAATTTCAAATCGTTCGTCGAACCATTGGATTTTTCCGTAGGAAGCAAAGAGAGAGAGAGAGAGAGAGAAAGAGAGAGAGGAAGGGAAAGAGAATGATAGAGAAATAGAAAGAAAAAAGAAAAAGAGGAAAATAGAGATAGATAGATAGATGATAGGTAGAGACAGAAAAAGAAAGAGAGAGAGAGAGAGAGAGAGAGAGAGAGAGAGAGAGAGAGAAAGTTTCAGGAATTCTGTAACCCAATTCGTACTATACGTTAGCTTATGAGACTAAACGATGGAATCGAGAAAGAGGTTAAAAAAAGTAAAAAGAAACCAAAGTTTGAAGTTTCCCTTTGAAAAGAGTCCAACTATTACCAACCATAACCAATAGAGAAAGGGGGAGAGAGAGAGGAAGAGAGAGAGAGAGGGAGGGAAAGAGAGAGAGAGAGAATTTATTCGGCTTCCTTTGTTCATCGTCGAAGGACTAAAAGGCGACAACCTAGTCAATGACGTCGTCGTGTCGTCAACGACGACAACGATGAAAATCTTCTTAATTAGCGAGCTTGGAAAATTATGCATGCTGTGCTGTGCTGTGTGTGTGTGTGTGTGTGTGTGTGTGAGAGAGAGAGGAAAGGATCTCGCACGTGCCGTTGCGAGGCGTCGTCAAGTAATTTTCTTCGATCAAACGCATGGCTAGAGAAAACGAGGACGTTGCTGCTGTTGTGCCACGTGATTATAGACGCGACCCCCTTACACGGTCATTTTCTGTTTCTTCCTTCCTCTTCTTCTTTTTGTTATTTATATTATTTCATTGAGAAAAATTCCTACGAGATGAATCTCGTTTAATAATGTCCTCGTCGAAATCGATAATTCTTTATTATTTTTTATTTGTTACTTGTTTATCCCCCTTTTTTTTTTTCTTCCATTTTGTCTTTTTGCTGTGTTGTTATTGTTATTGTTGTTGTTGTTGCGTTATTGCGTTTGCGCTCGTATGAAGGTGTATTTTTTTTTTTTTTTTTTTAAGTGTTGTTTTACTATACACAATTTATGTTACGTTTAGTTGTGTTATTTTTTCCATTTTTCTTTCTTTCTTTCTCTTTTATGGTAATGTTAGTTTTCTTTTCTAAATTTGATTCAATTCATGGCCTTGTCGTTTCAATTTCATTTATAGTTGCGCCATTAATAAATGTCATTTGTTTTCTTTCATATCGCGAATAAAAGTTGTCTAAGCTGATAATTATCTTCCAATAATGGAATTAAGATTATTACGATAATTTCATTAAAATGTTAGATTTCTTGAATGTTTATAGTATATAAATATGATTGTAATACAAATTTCATTGACACTTTTTTTCAAAAATTATCTAATGTATTAATCTAATCTTTCAATATAATCTAAGATTACAATGATCATTCTTATTCAAATGTTCATTTTTTTTTAGATCATGATAAGAGAGAGAGAGAGAGAGAGAGAGAGAGAGAGAGAGAGAGAGAGAGAGAGAGAGAGAGAGAGAGAGAGAGAGAGAGAGAGAGAGAAAAGAATATTTGCACTCTTTTGAAAAATTGTCGAACCAAGACGTTTATCTTAAATAGAAAAATAAGAGATAGAAGTCCGACAAAAGCGTCCACCTTTTTAAATCATTAAAAAAAAAAGTCAAACATGACGATCGTCACAAACACGATAGAGAAAACAATTTAAAAAATTTTAATGATCATTCCGTTAAATGAATAAACGTCCATTTTTAAAAATCATACTGTTTTGGGAGAATATCTGTCTACATGTAATATAGACTTGCAGCAAATTTCATTGAGATGATACAATTGCAATTCGAACAAAAGCCTTTTGGATAACTCTTCACAGAAGAATTCTACGTGTAGCTTTGGATGTACAATGGTAGAATGTACTTTGGTGGTCGAGTAAATCCTATGAATCCTTTCTCTCTCTCTCTCTCTCTCTCTCTCTCTCTCTCTCTCTCTCTCTCTCTCTCCCCCCCTCCCTCTCCCCCACTCCGCTTCCTGTGTTCCCTACAATTTCTCTGACGATGAACCTACTACGCTTGTCCTCTATTATATATATATATATATATATATATATATATATATATATATGTATGCACGTATGCATGTATGTATGTACATATGTATGTATATACAAGAAACGAAAGCGAGGATTTGCTTCGAGGGGAAAAAAAAGAGAAAAGAAAAAAAAATAAATAACTAGAGAAAAGGGAGAAAGAGAGAAAGGAAAGGAAAAAAAGTGGGACGCGCCCTGCTTTCGTGAAAGGGTGCTTTGTTTGTGTCAGATGGTCAGGCACATCCCCCTTCATCCCTTTCGATCCACCTTCCGTTACATTGCAATCAACTTGTATTTTATTTATGTGTATGTATATACATGTACATATTTTATCTAGGTATATATCAAGAATAAATCAAAAGTTCCTAGATAACTTTAAAAATTAAATATTCCTTTTCGAGATCAGATTAATTATTCTTTTTTCTTTCTCTTAATTATAAAACTGCAAGCTCAGTTTGTAAAAGTACAAGCATAACTGCGAGTTTTTTTTTTTTAAAGTCTTGAAAGAAGTCTAATCGATTTCTTAAATCGTCTAAAAATCTTTCATTCATTCTTTATATAGATTTTTTTTTTTTTTTTTTCGATTCGTAAGAAATTTTTATTATTTTTAATAAGTAATTATATTAGATTATCGTTGAATATATGAAATCATAAATGATATTGTTTATTAGAAGGATAAACATATGATGTTAATTAATTATTATACAGATATATTGTAATTTTTCGAATTTTATAATTATAATTGAATGGCAATTTTTAATTCTATAAAAAGTTTAATTGATCAATAAACGTTTATTGGAATTTTTTGTAAAAAAGAAAAAAAAAGAAAGTGAATATAATTGATATAAATATACTGAAAATTCAAATATTGACTCGACAAATATTTTAAAATGCCTTTTAATAGAATACTTTTATATCGTAAAATCACGAATGATATGGATTTTCACATGGAGAAAAAGAAAAAAAATATCAATGATAATAACTTATGATTATAATATTAATATAATTATAATGATCATAGTGTTACTTTTAACTCTACGAAATCTGATTTAATTCAACGAATAATTTCTATTATACATATAAAAGATAATCTAAATTTAAACATTTATATTAATACTTTTAATTTTGATTTAATTTATTTAATAATTTCTATTTAAAAAAAAGTATCTCTTTATCATTGAAAATTTACCATGTAATTTGTACATTAAAAGAAAAGAAAGATAAAAAAAAAAAAAAAGAAAGACAAAAAAATTAATTAACTATTATGAATAAATTATAATTACTTCAAACATTCATACTGAAACTTAATCCCCCTAGTAATATTTCGATATAAAATGAAAATATATTTTTACTGAAGACATAAGGAAAAATAATTTTAATGGAAACTCATAAGCGCATAGCATTACTAAGTATCTACGAGTGTCATTCATCTTTAAACCGATAAGAGAGTAACATCGAAAGACAGAGAGAGAGAAAGAGAAAAAAAGAGAGGGAGAGAAAGAGATAAAGAGACAAGCAAGAAGGAAACACTCAAGAGAGACTACGTATTGCTCATAAAAGTTTTCTCAACGTGTTAACATTCATAAACTCTCTTTCTCTCAGCAAACTTAGTAACGTATGTATGTATGTATGTATGTAGATGGAGTATATGATGTCTGGAACCCGTTTCAAAGTGAAAATTTCTTGCGTTGGACGTTTCAAAGAATTACGAAAAGTTTCTATATGCCCCAATAATTTTCAATACAAAAGTTAAATTCGTATTCTCCGATATAAATTTCTGCATAGTAATACATCTTCTTTTTTTTTTTTTTTTTTTTTTTTTTTTAGAGCATGAACCAAAATTCTTTCACTTCGAATATTAATTCTTTTTGTAAGTTTTATTGACATTATAAAAAAAAATCACCAGTCATTACTTTTCCTAATTCTTTACAATGGAAAAAATTCGTTCACCTTAATTATTAATTTTCTACATTTTTATAATAATAATAATAATAATAATAATAATAATAATAATAATAATAATAATAATAATAATAAGAAGAAGAAGAAGAAGAAGAAGAAGAAGAAGAAAATTTGTTCATTTCAATTATTTTCTAAATTTACATCAAAATGAAAATTTATTATCTTCGATTATAAATTTTTCTGATACGAAAAGAGGGAGGGGAGAGGGGGAGGGGAAATTGACAATCATTAATTTTCTTCTAAAATTTTCATCGACGTGAAAAATAATTCGTTCACTTAAATTATTGAATTATCTCAAAAAGCATGACTTTGGAAATACTAGAAAAAGACGAGAACATAACAAAAACAAGCGGGGGATCATTTTGTATCTATTTTCTTTTGTGTGACTCACACGAGAGGAATCGTAGTATATTTTTCGATTATACATGACGCACCAAGGGCTAAGACCCTTTAGTAAGCCACCCACCCCCCCCTATGGTAGCAAGGGCAAAGGGGTCCTTCGACGAAATGCATAAGAGGGCGAAGAAGTCTGCCATGTGTTTATCCATCCAGTGATTCTCATACGATGCTACTTATTTATATGACAATATAAACAACTGTGTGTATGTAAATAGATTTTATGAAGGAAAAAAAAAAATCCCTCCCTCCTCCACTCACCCCCATCTGTAATTCCAATCAATTTTATCAAAGTTAACAAAGTTTCTACTTCTCTCGCAATAATCACAATTTTTTTCTTTCTTTATTCTATTATTTTCTTTTTTTTTCTAAACCTAAATTTCTCGATCGCAAAGTTACAATTCTTTTCGTTTACATCGGCCACAAAAATTATTTGACAGGATTTGTAAGCCTTTTTTCATTTGCAAAAAAAGGAGGGAATAAAAAAAAAAAAAAAAGAAAAAAAAATGTTCAACACAAACACAAAGAAACAACCGTTAAATTGTATTCATATTTTCAAGGCTATTGTACGATAAGCGTATGCGGGCGGAAAAGTTGAAGTATGTTTCCACGACGTCGGCGAAAAACATTTTTCTCTTCGTACTTAACGATTACTAACGAAAAAAAAAAAAAAAAAAAAAAAAAAAAAAAAAAAAAAAAAAAAAAAAAGAGGAAAAAAGAGGAAAAAAGTTTTCTCAAAAGTCATTACGATATGGAGTGTGTAGACCACTTCAGCGCCTAATTTTTTTCCTTTCTACTTCTTTCTCTATTTTTTATTTTTATTTTTATTTTTACTTATTATTATTATTATTATTATTATCTTTCTTCTTTTCCTTTTTCTACTTAAAATCTCAGACTTCTCTTTTCAATTTGAGAACAGTCGACTCTGTTCCTGCTATTGTTTATGGTATGGCCATAACACAGATTGACTTACATACGACCTTCCAAACGTATTTATAAGCATTGGTTACACGCGACCGCCGACAACCTTGTTCGCTCACAAGTAGACACGTACCTTGTGTTTGTTTCATGCTTTACGACATTGATATCAATCTTCTAACAAATTACGTACGTTCACGTACATATGTTTTCCCGTAAACGATGTTCACTAACGATGCAATTACGTTGAATATACATACATACGTACAAACATACAAACATACAAACATACATACATACATACATACATACATACATACACGTGTGTTGTATGTGTGTGTATTATGAAATGTATGTTTATTTAATTTTTTTGCGTAACCAAATTTCGTTTCTGTTCTATTTTTTTTTTTTTTTTTTTAATAACAAATATCAATTAAATTCGGTATAAAAATAATTAATATAAATACAAAATTTTCCTATCTTCGATATTTATGTATTTTTTCTTTTCTTTCTTTTTTTTTTTTTTTAATTTGCAAGAATTCAATTACGTATTTTCAAAATAAATAATTCAATTACGTACCCTTGTAATAATTAATTTTGAAATAACTTAATTATCTATTCTCATAATATAATCAATTTTGCACAATAAAAACTTTGAGTTATAATAATAATAATAATAATAATAATAATAATAATAATAATAATAATAATAATAATAATAATAATAATAAAATTAACAACCCATAAGACTAATTAAAAGATTTTTCTACATATATAAAATTTTTTTATATATATAAAAAAAGTTTCTAATATTATTATTTTTATAATTTCTTATCGAATTTATAATAAAATAATTTACTAGGAAATAATTAAATAAATACGTAAATATATATATATATATATATATATAAATTTCTGTTCACTATATGGATAAGTACATACGAATTCATCTTTAAAAGAAACGATTATTTTATTTGCACGCGCTAGTACACTCGCAATCAATTAACTAAACTAACGCTTGATTTGAAAAGGTCTCCTTGAAGAGGCCTGAAAGAGATAAGTCTTTCTCTTTCTCCCTTTTTTCCCCCGTTACCCCTCCTTAAAGTCCATGAAAACTAAGAGATAAGGGTGCAGCCAAGCCAATGCAGCCATATGTATGTATAACCAGTGACGCTCAAACTCAATGTTCTCATCACGGTCGATAAATACTCCGATGATACCTTTAACACGTGTAATATATCGACGTATATAATAATTTTTTTCTTCTTACTTTTTTTTTTTTTTTTTTCATTATATTCATCGTTTAAAATTAATTTCGAGTCGAATATTCGATCGTCGAATTTTTCACGATTTATATATTTAATCATTTTCTTTTTAATTTTGCAAAAGCTTTTGATTCGTCGTTGTAGTCAATCACGTGACTTCGAGAGAAATAGAGAGAGAAAGAGAGAATTTTCAAAATAGCGAACGTAACACCGAAGTTCGTATAATTTCGTAAGTTGAAAATTTACGAACTTTCCCAAGAGCACATATAATGCAATCAACCCGTTCGAATCCCTTTTCAGGATTTATAATCATCCTTCTCCTCCTCCTCCTCTTTTTCCTCCTTCCCTCTTCTACCATATTCCTCCATTATACCGTGAAATCGTTCACGAGATCTATTATAACTTTAACACGTACAACATTTCAAAATAATTTTGATATTTCGACTAATTTGCAATTCATATCATTTGTTCCTTTTTTTTTATTTCTTTTTTTTATTTTTTTATTTTTTTTATTTTTCTATCTTATACCCGTCGATTTGATTCATCGTCGAGCCAATCATGTGATTAAGGAGATCCAAGGCCATCGCGAGTGCGCACGTACACACGCACAGAGATATACACAAAATTTTCGTAAAGTCGTGAAAGCTTAAAGAAATCGACCAATCCCAACCGAGTATTACATTCTCTCTCCCTCCCTCGCTCCCTCCAATTTCATTATTCCATAAAATTTCAAATGTAACATCATAAAAATTTTTTTTAGGATTAAAATATTGTTTTAACTTAACAATCGATCAAACGCATGTTTCATTACGCAATACCGACGCTTTATAATTCAAAATTCGAGAGAAAAAATTAACGCCAATTAATCAATCTCTCTCTCTCTCTCTCTCTCTCTCTCTCTCTTCTTAGAAGAAACCAAATAAATTTACGCACGTAATTTGCAATATCCGATTGAATAATAATAATAATAATAATAATAATAATAATAATAATAATAATAATAATAAATCAACAAATATACAAAATAAAAATATAATTATTGTTCGACAAAATTATGACGAATTGCATTGCAAGTACAGTTTTAAATTATAAATGGAAGAAGTAACGGGGAGGGAGGTTGGGAGGAGGACGGAATCTTTTCGCATTTGTTATCGTTCGAATTTTGAACCTCTTTTTTTTCTTAATGGCCAACCATCAATACAATTGATTATACACGTTGTTTTTTTACATCTCAAATCTATCCCATTTAATGTTCTTCTTTTTATGAAAAATTTTGTGCGCGTATTTGCTTGCACGCATAGGATGGGCCTCTTAACGAATGTCTTCAAAATGGCGAAGAACGTAGCGAACTTACAGACCAAAGAGGTTCGTTAACACTTCGTAAAAGTTCAAAATTTACGAACTATGCAACAGAGAGTGCAACGCATATCGAGAGTATATAAAGCAACGGTTGGTTGAGAAGCGAAGCCTTCTCTCGATTTATAATCACCTCCAGTCCTCTTTCCCCCTTCATCAGTCCCCACCCCTTCCCGCCTCCAACCCCTGCTTCTCTTCTCCCTCACATCGTGAAAAGAAGCGCGGATCCTGGCGGCTTGGTCGGCTCGTATCTCGATCAACGATGTAATTTATCGTTTTTCTGGGGCGTCGCCATCATCGTCGTCGTCGTCGTCGTCGTCGTCGTCGTCGTCGTCGCCATCGTAGCTTAAAGAGCAGAACCCTTCGTCTCTTCTGTCTGACTCACCACGACGTTTCTAGTTTCAGTGAGTGAGAGAAAGAGAAAGAGAAAGAGAAAGAGAAAGGAGAGAGAGAGAGAGAGAAAGCTGCATGAAATAAACGAGACGACGATGACGACGACAAACTTCGTTGGCCATGAGAGTCCAAAGTGAGAACTACATTTTTAACCCTCTTCGAGTCCTTCGCTTTAAATTATTCGTTTTGTTTCATTCTGTCTCTTCCAACTCTCAAAGATGAAAGAGGAGGTTTTGGATATGTCCAAGTAACGGGGGAGGGGAGGCAAGGAAGAAAAAAAAAGAAAAAGAATAAAAAGATCCATGGTAATTTATAATTTTCCGTTTTCATTTAGTCTACTTCATTTTTAACTCTTACAAGTACCTTATAAGTTTCTCATATATCGTTCAAAAATAGCTTGAAAAATGTGGGAATTCTTGAGATACCCATTAAAATCGATATATTTCTCTTAAAAATGAAGATATTTTTTATTTATTTATTTATTTATTATTTTTTTTTTATTTTATTTTATTTTATTTTATTTCATTTCATTGCGAAACGTATGTAATTTTACGCGACAGAAAGAAAAAGGAAAGAAAATTTTTTTTCCGTAAATAAAATAAATATCATTTGAATAAAATATCGTGATAAAAATGAAGTATTAATTTGTACTTCGTGTATTTCGTTAATAAGTATCGAAAAATATCAAATTTTATGACGATATTAATATATATCGTACATACAGATTTTCTAATATTTTAAAAGAGAGAGATAGAGATAGAAGAAAAAAATTGGAGATTAGATCGAGGCAGTGTGTTAATGTTCGAATGATGACGACAATTATGGCGACGAACTTCATTGGCCATAAGTTCTCCAAAACGAGAACTACATTTTTAAGCTCCTTCAAGTAATGAAAAAAAAAAAAAAAAAAATTAAGTATTGTAATTGATAAATTTCATTTTTTTCGTTCTATTTCGTTCTATTTCATTCTTAATGTAAATCATAATTTGTACGTAACACTAATTGCACAGTGTTTTTTTTTCTCCAAGGTATTTCGTAATAAAAATAAAATTTTTTTTTCGATCGATCGATAAGTTCTAATAGAAATGTAATATTGTAATGTAAAATATAATATATCGATTTGTATTCTGTACATTATATATATATATAAATTATAATGATATTAATTACCGATTGTTTGATACTTTATAACATATAAAACAAATATTCTTCGAATAGAATATAGTGATAAAAATGAGATATGTTAAATTTGTATGTACTCGTATATTCAGTTTATTAAAATCGAAAAATATCAAATTTTATAACATTAAATTGTATAACATTAATGCATATAGGTTTTTTAAAATTTTGTAAGAGAAAAGAAAAGAAAAGAAAAGAAAAAAAAAGAAAAAAAAAAAGAAAACAAAAGGAAAAACAAAAAGTTTAGATTAGATCGAGATGGTGTATTGAAGTTTTGAACGGTTTTTGTTGAATGCCTACGGGAAATCGAAAGTAAGGTAATGGCGGCGGTACGAATGACGCACCAAGATGGGGATTGGGGATTGATACCTGCTCCGTGTATACTCCGGATAAGTACCAAGAATTATGAAACGGTCGAGCAAAAACTTGTGAGTCATCTTATGTCTCTCCTGGCATAGTTGCCACGTTTGCTACTACTCTCAGATTCGATAAGTAACTTCTTTTTCAAAACTTTCTTACTTTATATTATGTACTTTAAACAAAACTTTTCGTCTTTTCTTTTCCTTCAACTTCAACAATTTTATATATTGTATGTATATGTATATATATATATATATATATATATATATATATATATATATATTTTATAAAAACTTTACGACTATAGAAATTTGAGAGAAACTTATTATCGATGAAATTTTGAAAGGATTTTCAAATGGCGAACATTTTCTGATAAAATTTCAACCAATGAAAAACAAGGTCTCTTTCTTTCTTCAACGTCAAATTTCAACGAAAATTAAGAAACACAAACTTTTCCACCTTCTTAATTCCTGTAAAAGTTTCATAACGAATGAAACGAATTTACTTTCATCAACGTTCAATCAAATATGAAACAACTATCTCTTTACTAGTAGATAAATATTTATGACCAATATAAGAAGCAAGATGAAAAATTTGATTCCACCGACTATGGAATATTAATAAACTTGAAACTTAATATTTTGTTGATATTGAAAATACGCTAAAAGTCATTACGAAGATGCATCCCCTATCGGTGCAATATTATTGTAAATCTTGAAATTTGATATAATCTTTTATTATTATTATTTTTATTTTTTTTTTCGACGTCAAGATGGTGATCGACTTCCAAGATGGCGGATGAGCCATCATATGGAAGACATTTTGACGACATAGAAGTCACTCCCATTTTAAATGAGACAACACTTCGTCTTTTGCTAATTCCACAAATGACTACTATCATTATTACTTCTCCGATCTCCTAAATTTCATTAAGAAGGATTATTAGTTTAAGCTGAGAGAGATATTAAAGCGCGATAGGCACGAGTACAAAGGAAGGATTAAGATATGGGTTGTTCAATGCCCTCTTCATTACGTTCACAATGGCGGGTGAAATACTGCTGCTGTCGCTGTAAACTGTGCGTATAGGTCGTCACTCTTTCCCTCCCTCACACCCTTCCTCTCCCTACCCACCTTCCTTTCTCTCTTTCTCTCTCTCCCCTTCCTCTCTTTTCTTCTCTCTCACTCTTTCTTTGTTACCAAAAGGGAAAAAAAACAATATACCTATAAGTGAATGGCTTGCGAATACTCCAACTGATTTTTAAAAAGCACTTTTATGTGAATTAGATATTCATATGAAAAAAAAGGGGGAAAAAGGAGAAGGAAAAAAAAAAGAAATATATAGAAACTGCGTACAAATATAAATATTGTTCAAATTGTATGGGGATAAAAGAAAACTATGTCTCCTGTCCAAATTTATTTTTGTTCATTCTTTCACAATGAGGATATCGCGAAATGTCAAACATTGTTTTTGAATTGTTCATTAAGACTGGCTTTTTTTTTTTTACCAGAGATTAGATATTATTATAAATGGAGATCTCTGATAAAATACATCGCTATAACATATTCTATTAAATTAAAATGTCTTATTGTAAAATAATATCTGTTAAAATATAAAACACATTTCGTATTATTATTATTATTATTATTATTATTATTATTATTATTATTATTATTATTGTACAAATATCGACATAGGATCTACAAACTTTATGCATTATCATGTTAGAAAAAAAATATAATAAAAATTTATCACGCACTGATTGAATCAAGTCTATTTTTTTTTCTTTCCAAAAAATACATTTTGTGAAAGTAAGCGAATCGATCGATAAATAAAATCAATTTCCTTATTTGATTTTGGGACTAATGAAAAAAAGGAATACAGGGTGAGTACATAACAGTTCCTGGATAATTAAAAAAAAAATTGATTACTCTGTTTTGTTTTCGAGACTTTTCAAACGTGTAGCTGTATGACTTGAAAAGGAAAAAAATGAACATCTCGAAAAGAAAGAGTAATTGATTGGGGAGGTGAGATAGGGGAAGTAATAATCACCTAGGAACTTTTTGGGCCAATTAAGTGAATTTTCGCTTACCCTATACATGCTGAAACGTTAATGAACGATTACGACGAACGATTAGGTACCATGTGTATATAACGTTCTAATACCAAGGAACGATTTCAGGCTCGATAGACCGACAAGAATCTTGTGATCGGTCGATTACATCGTGTAACGCTTGAATTATAGATATCGAGAAGCCTGAGAGAGAGAGAGAGAGAGAGAGAGAGAGTGAGAGAGAGAAAGAGAGAGGGGGGGAGAGGTTAGAAGCTGTAAATTGAAGTAGAAACTTTGATTACGTTCCTCAAACGCATCATACGATAATCCGAACGTTAAACGATGAACTATTACGAAGAGGTTATGTCTAACTATGATGATTCGTGTGCGAGGGAAAAAATAGGCGATGATAAAAAAGTTTTAAGGAATGTTTAATTTTCTTGGAAATTGGATACCGTGATATAAAAAAAAAAAACATGTAAATTGAGAAAATGAAAAGAGGGAAAGGTTTTTTTTTTTTTTTTTTTTTTTTTTTTTGGAGATAAAAAGAGATAACCTCCTTTTATAAGGTCATTGTAAGTTATAATAAGTAGGATTATCAACAAAGAAAAATATGAAAAAAGTTAGATTAAAATTCGATTTTGTTTTAAAAAAGAAAAAAAAGAGATATGTTAGATACTAATTAATATATGTAGATAATGCCGTTATCATTGAAGATTTTAATATTAAATAACGAAGTATAAAAGAAAATTTATAAGTAAAATTGTATCTCCTATTTCTTTTTTTTTTTTTTCTTTTTTTTTTATGAATATGATATAAAAAGAGAAAATTTACTTCCATACTTTCTCTAATAATAATTTCTAATTGTCAAAGGAAGAAAATACGATAGAAAAAAAAAAGTTAGGTTAAAATACGATCATATTAGATATACAATCTAATAAGATTACCATTGCAAATTTAAAATTAATACGGTCAATGTATTGAACGAACTTGATTGTTTCAATACCAAGCTCGCAATTAATAGAGTTATGTTATAAAATTTGGTGAAAAATGATGGATAAGATTCCATTGAAGATTATTTTCCATTCATATTTTTTCTAATAAGTAAATATAAGATTGTAAACGAAAGAAAGAAAGAAAAAAAAATATATATATATATATATATATTTATTTTCCTCATACTTTCTTTAATAAGTTTAGTGATAAAAGAAAGTACGAAGAGAGAGAGAAAAAAAAATTAGGTTAGAATTCAATGATATCCAATATAAAATGTAATACAATTGTCACAGAAAATTCAATATTTACTATAAACCTACTTATGTCAATATCGATATTTCAATTAATATTATAAAAACGTTAGATCAGTCGTTATCGCTAAATCATTCCGATTCGATAGAAAATTCTTACCGATGTGGCATCACCGTTAGCTTTTTCTCCATCGAGTATCCTCTGCCTGAGGGCGAGTCTTTCGAGGCTTGCCAGCCTGTAACTACCCCCAGCCTCTCTGTCTCTGCTCAGTCTCTCGGCGGCGCCACTGCCGTTCGATCCCGCGTTGAAACTCGACGTGTATTTCGGTAAAGTCGGAGGCGGCACTTGCCGTGGCTTATCTCGATTCAACATCGAATTACTGCTATAAAGGAACGACGAGTTGTTCGGTATCGTCCTGGTATTACCGGTCACGTTGATGGTTGCAGATTTAAGACCGTTGCTTTGCGTCGGACCAGCTGAACCGTTTTGTTGATTTTCCGTCGACATCTTTCTTTTTCTTTATTTCCTTTTATTTATTTTCTTCTTCTTCTTCTTCTGCTTCTTTTTTTTCTTCTTCTTCGTCCTGTTCGTTCCTCTTCTACTTCTACTTCACTGTGAACAACACCTCCCCCACTTGTACACTTCTTCTCCTCCTCTCCTCTACTCTCCTTTCGTCCCTTCTTTTCTTTCTCCCACGACGATTTTCCGCTAACCTTTTACGAGAGACAACAAATTTTTTTCTTTTTCCGTTTTCTATTTTTCGTTTGTTTTTTTTTACGATTGGTTTTTTCTTCTCTCCTTCAATTTAATAATATCGAGTATTTTTACAGTGGCATAACGAACGATCAAAAATTATACACCTTTTTTCTCTCTCTTTTTGGAGGATTTATCTTCGAATTTATCGATCTCCGTGAATATTTTGTTAGGTTAGATTCAAAAAGGAAATCGAATCATTTATCTATTATATAACCTATATAAGTTTTTTATTTTGTTTATATTATATAATAAAAAAATAAAAAGGGAATAATGTTTTTAATATTAATGTTTAATTGAAAGAAGTTTTCTAAAATTTTAGAAAACTACAATTCCGCTTTTAACAATTCATTAACCTATCTGAAAAATTTTCCAATTTTCTTTATATCATAAGAAATATAATAATATATTCAAGAAAGATTAATATTTGTTTGAAAGAAAAAGTTGGTCTCAAAAAAAAAAAAAATCGTTCCTACGCCACTGGTCTAACAAACGATACGACACACAAATTTCGAATTTGCACATTAGTTTCTCTCAATACCAAATATATAAATATTATATAAATATATATATATATATATATATATATATATATATATACATCTCGTGTTTATATACAAGTACTACATATGTGTACACCGAGCACTTTATATTTTATATTTTTGTTTAATATTCGTCCCGACATGTTAGAAATGTTTCGTTTACACGATCAAATATAAACTCATTTTTATGCAACATCATTGAACTTTGACATTAAAAGAACTTTGCATGAAGAAATAATAATTAATCCCTTTGAATTATTTCACATCTTTCTTCTACACTTTTCCAAAGATATAACCTCAATTTCATTTTCATCCCCCCTCTCTCTCTCTCTCTCTTTCTCGATCAAGATTATAATCAAAACCAAACAAAACTAAAATCTTTACGGTAAATATGATAAAAATCACCAATAAAATTGAAAAAATATAAAAACAAAATTTACATACGATAATATATATATATATATATATATATATACACACACGTGAAGCTATTGGATAATATACATATACAAATATGTATACGAAGTATAGAGAGAAGATAGAGGAAAAGAAAAACTAAACACAATTTTCCACCATGATGAAAAGACGAAATTTATAAGACAATTCATTGGATGTTGCGCGCGTACGAAGTATATATATATATATATATATATATATATATATATATATATATATATATATATATATATATATATATATATATATATATATATATATATATATGTGTGTGAAAGAACTATACAAAATAACCCATCATGATAAAATGACGTAACTTAAAAAGTAACCCTAAAACAATATACTAAGTCGAGCATAAACTAAAAAGACTGAAAGCTGCCATCGAAAGTCGATTGGTAAATAAAAAAAAAAATAAAAAAAAAAAAAAAAAAAAAAGAGAAAGAAAAAAAATAATAATAAAATAAAAATATCGCAATTCACGAGAGAGAGAATTCTATCGTACGATAAGAAACAAAAGTAGACAAAAATAAAAAGAAATAAATAAATAAAAACAAAAATAAAAACAAAATTCGTCATATGGAGAGAAACTTGTGCAAATTACGAAATTATCAGAGGACGAGATAGAACAACGACACTTACGATGTTGAGGTCCGATGCGTAAGGGCGCGCGTACGCACGCACACAGAAAGACGAAAGTCCGTCGTGTGCGAGAAGAGAAAGACGGAGAGCGAGAGAGAAGAAATATATATGTACGTACGTATATATATATATATATTATATTATATATATATATATATCTCAACCACAGAGAGAGATAGATAGATAGATGGATAGAAAAGAGACAAGAAGACGATCGACCGTCGAACGGTGGAGAAAAAAAAAAATATATATATATATATATATATTTATATATATATATACATAAGACAGAGTAGGAGCGTCGAATACCTTAACACCAACACACCACACAAAATGTCCCTTTACTTTTATATATTATGTATATATATTTGTGTGTGTGTGTGTGTGTATATTGTATTTCTCGTCGAGGGAAAGACTAAAAAGATTCGTCGAGATCAAGTAAAATTCCTAAAGAAAGATTATTCTTTCAAGGAAGAAGATGCACGCCTGACTTTATGGGGGGGATTCCTGCCGCGCGTCGTTCCTACACCACCCTCACTCTCTCTCTCTTTCTTTCTCTCACAATCTTTATCTCTATCTCTCTCTTACTCTCTCTCTCTCTTTCTGTCTTATGCCTTCTCTTCAAAAAGCTTTGCTAAGCTTCACGAACGATCGTATTGTCGCCGTTGTTGTTGCACACAATAGCCGAGTTGCCGGCCGAACGTGGTTAAGATCATCACTCTCACTTTTTCGCTCATCGTTCGTCATCAATGTTGCGTTTTCTGTTATTATTATCAAAGGACTGATAGTTAAGTCAATTAGAAATTTATTTCTGATTAGAAATTATTCTATACTGTTCTTTCTTTCTTTTTTCTTTTTCTACACTTCGATTTGTTCGAGGATTCCTCTCTTTTTTTTTTTTTTTTTTTTTTTTGTAAATATATATATATAGGAAAAAAAAAAGAAAGAAAAGTATATATATGTATGTATCAAAAATTTTAAGATCTATCTACGTGTAATTATATATGTATATATATACATATATATATATAGTGTCCTTTTCTTTTATCCACGCACGTAAGTAGTACTTGAATACGATACACGAGGAAAGGAAAAAACTCCGCCCTAAGAGAACACCGGTACGAGAGTCCTTCGTCCGACTAGGATCTCACTGCGACTGCCGGACGACCACGCCTGACGCAGCTGTCGAGTATGGTGGGGGTAAGAAAGAAGCCTCGATTACCCCTAGCCGTCGCCAGGTGACTCTACCGTCGAACCGGCTAGCTAGCATTGCTGCCAACTTTAACTCGCCGAGTTAACCTAAAACTTTTCATCGACGAATACTTCGAATTGATTTCACATACACATATACAACAGCAGCAGCAGCAGCAGATAGAGAGAAAGAGAGAGAGAGAGAGAGAAAGAGACAGAGAGAAAGAGAGAGAGAAAGAGAGACGAGCTCGAGAGAACTCCTGACCTCTATTATTGAAAAGATTTAACGTTCGATCGATCGAGTTCGTCAAATATTCATGAAGATGTATGATTTTGAAACTATTCGATATAAATCGAATAAATCGAGGAATAAAAGATAGAAGAGAAAATACAAGCGACTAAGATGTAAAATAATATTCATGATATTTATATAATTTTGTTTGTATAAGAGACGTTCAGACAAAAAAAAAGTTGACATTTAAATTTAGTTAAAATGTGTTGGTAAGGATGTACGCCGAATGTCATATCTTTTATCGTCGTCGGCCAATCACTGAAAAGTACAAAGACCAATAGCATCGCTTCTTTACATTTCTTTCTCCGATTTTAAAGTACGAAGAATAATATTGGAGCTATCGAATCAACGACGCACGCGTCCCAATCATAGTTTTTTACGAACGATCTCTCTGATTAAAATGCACGCGAATGTATATTTTCGTTCGATCCAATTTATTTATGAGCGAGTTCACTCGTAACTTCGAGTTCTAATTAAAATATAATTTATTTCTCTTTTTTTTCTCCCCACGATATTTGCATATTTCGTAAATAAATATTTATTTTTTGCAATATATTTTTAATGAATTCATAATTAATGGCCATCGAAGTATTAAAAATAAAAAAGAATACTTTAATACCTAAATAACTTAACTTATTTATCCAATTAGTTACGAATCTTCAACATTTCTATATATCATAAATTCAAATTTATTTTTATAATATATTTATAATTAATTAAAAATTTATGTATATATATATATATATATATATATATATATATATGTATATATATATCGAATTCAAAAAGATACGTAAAATACCATGTGATCTAGATTTCTTGTTTTCTTTTTAGATATCTCAATCTACATTTTATTAAAAAAAGAACAAGAAAATTTAACAATAAAAGAGCATTTTAATCATTTTATCACATCGTAGTTAACATAAATTCTCTGAATTGCATTTGCTTCCTACGACTAATAAACGTAAAGAGGGTCATTTTTATCATCACTATTTAATTTATCTCTTCTTCTTGATAATATTTCCGTATAGATCGCCAATATTATAAAATACATAAAAACATATTTATGTATTATTATTGCATATCTATCTCTCGATAGAGTAACGCAGCTTTATCGCGTGCATCAAACAATACTAATTCACGATTATTATGCTGCAATTTAAATAATGTTTTAATATATTATATATATTAAAAATAATATTTAAATATTATATATATAATTAATATTATATAATTAATATTATATATAATTTAAAATATAAGATATATATGTATAAATGTATGTATAATATATATATTTTTTTGGGAATATATATATATATATATATATATATATATGTATTCATTGGTGCCTCAAATAATTAAAAAAGTGGCACGAAGTAGGGAGTCGTTAAAAAACATTTTACGATCACTCTGACGTCGAGTAAAATGCCCTTAGGGTGGTGCATCGTTCTTACTGACATCTAACGGCTGTTATTGGCGCGTTAATTCAAGTTACGTAAATATAAACGCGTGAGGTTAACCGTATATACATATAAGCATCGTCGGGAACTTTCATGTTTGGCTTTTTTGCTTTCTTTTATTTATTTTTTGTTTTTTTTTTCTTTTTTCTTTTATTTTCCTCTCTTTTATTTTCTTTTTTTTTTTTTTTTTTTTTTTTTTTATATATTCTATTTTGAAACAAGAGGGCTGAAATTAGTAAAGTTACGATTCGTATCTTCGTAACATTGAAATAGCACCGGCAGAAGCAGAAGCAGATGCAGGAAAGCGTCTCTACTCACAGTTTTTGTTTATTTTTCTACTGTACAAAGAGAGAAGAGAAAAGAGAAAAGAGATAGGTCGTTAAATCTTTTTCTTCGTTCTTTTTCAATCTCTTCGAAGAAAGACAGTGTAAATGTTCCTACTCAAAACGGGTTGCATACTATACGGCGTATTTTTCTTTTTTTTTCTTTCTTTTTCCTTTCTTCTTTTTTTCTTATACATATATCGTCGTTAGGTTCTGTTATGTGCATACAGTTTTCTTTACGATGTCTCCTTTTTCCTTTTTTCTTTTTTCTTTTTTTTTTTTTTTTTTTTTTTATTCATATAAACGATCTCATAAAAGAAAAAGACCTTTTGCAAAACTTATTACACTGTATATTTCACGCATAAATATTTTTTCGTTCCTTCTAAAATATCCAAGTATAGTAAAGAAACGAAAAACAAGATGAAAATAAACAAAATCTGAATACACGAAATCATTAAATTATAATCTTATAGAGAAATTAATGTAAAGGAAAAGAAAAGAAAAAAAAAAGAAAAGAAAAAGAAAAAAAAAATTGGAAGAAAACACAAATGGAAGTAAATTCGACGAGGAGTCTCATGTGTTTACGATTAAAAAGAAATAAGATCTCAAACAATTTTTTATATTAAGAAATTTATCTTCTTTTTCATTTAAAATTTTCGCGGGGAAAATTTTTTAGTACTAATTAAAAAAAAAAAAAAAAAGATAATAATAATTTAATATCACGTGTGCGAAGAATGACAAATCGGTTGAGAACCGCTGGACTATTTGACCGTAATAAATTACTGATGTACATATGCGCATATATATATATATATATATATATATATATATATACACATACATCGTTCGACATTGCTTAATGGAGAATTGTTCAGTTCGATCGTAACCGATTTAAGACGTGATTGTGATAACAAAGAGCAGTTAAAAAAAAAGGTATATAAAAAAAAAAAGGAAAAAAAAAAGAAGGAAGAAAGAAAAATGGCACAGGTCCGATCGTAAGTAAAGCATTCGTTCGATGATATATAACAGT
The DNA here is from genome assembly GCF_910589235.1 of Vespa crabro. Classification (NCBI taxonomy): domain Eukaryota; kingdom Metazoa; phylum Arthropoda; class Insecta; order Hymenoptera; family Vespidae; genus Vespa; species Vespa crabro. The sequence continues at coordinate 10,685,537 of NC_060957.1, forward strand.
ACGAGTATGTATACACCCTACATACTTCTATACTGGTATTAGCTCCAATTCCAATTAAGGCTACAATGATACTTTAAGTATTCTGCTACGTGCTTCCTAGCGACGCATAAGAATACCAATCAGTTGTTTCAACGTTACCACAACGATCGTTGACATCGTGGAAATGAAAACGCTTAGTATGATCTATTTATGTTTCCCATTTGCTGCACGGATTCTATTTTTTTTTTCTTTTTTTTTTTTTTTGTATTTTTTTTCGATTTTTTTTTCCCCCCAATCATTTATCATCATTTAACAGATCATGCTTGGAAACAAATATTTCGAATATTTTTCTTTTTTTTTCCAAAAGATGAAATGTTAAAAGAAAGAAGGAAAGAAAGAAGAGAAATCGTGTATCCTTATTATGGATATTCGTATCATAGAATATGAAAATATTTGGAAAAATTATATATCATGTATTTTCGTTTTATGGATCATAAATTTTGAAGAAAAAAAAAAAAAATCTTTTTTTATGAACACTTTTATATTATAGATTAGGAAAAGATTTGTAATATTGTAATTTTTTGTAATCGTTTTATAAATCATATTTGGAGAAAAATTTGTCAATTTTTCTTTTTTTTTAATGAGTACTTGCATTACATTAGATCGGTCAATAATTGAAATATCAAAATTTTCAAATAAAAAAATAATATAGTTTAGTATAATGAACCGTTATTTTTTTTTTTTTTTTAATTACTATAGTAACGTAGTAGATTACTATAATAACAATGTAATAATGTCAGAATTATCACTGTAAAAATATAGTAATGTCGAAATGCTATTAGATTAATGTACTATAATGAACCAGTACTTCTTTTTTGTTTTGTTAAAAATTATAGTAATGGCATTATATAGTTGAATGTCGGTATTTTTAATAAAAAAAAAAAAAAAAAAAAGTATTGATTCCATTATATACTAGATAATAATATTTTTAAAAAAGAAAATTGTCGACATTCCCTATTTATCCAAACGCAATAGAATATGAAAAATATTTTTTTTAAACAAACTTGTATTTTTGCTTCAAGGATATGTATTATGCAGCACGAAAATATTTTTAAATTTCTAAACCTAAATCAATTAATAATCTAAGGTGAATATCTTGAAGAATTAAATTTTTGTTTCTTTTTTTCTTTTTCTTTTTTCTTTTTTTCAAATAAAGACATAAAATACGACAAAGGGAATAAATAAATAAATAAATAAATAAGTAAATAAATAAAATAATAACATAAACGCGTTTAACCGACGTGAAATATAATATAAATATATTATCGTGACAAGCTTTTATCTCGTATCAACGTATTATCAATGTCCAGTGCGTAGTTATCAGAATGCATATTATAACGGCGTAGCACACATAGTGTCATTACGTTTCCTGTGAAACGATGTATCTTAGTCACGTGTTACGTAGAAAAATATAAGAGGTGAATTTCCGTTCGTAAATATAAAGGGAAATATTATTATAAGACAATTGGATACGTTCTATCCGTTCTTTCCACGATCTCGTATATTAATAAGGATCTACGAAATAACGCAAACTCCTGCCAATAATTATTTTTGTTAAGAGATAAGATAATATAATACATATATATTGCATATGTAACGTAACGTTTTTAAAGAGACATTATATATCAATATTATTATCGTGGAAAAAATTCATGAAAAAAAGAAAAAAACATCTTTTACAGAAAAATTTTTAATTCTAAATTCTATCGTTGACTTTGTCATCGTTAAAAACAGAACGGAAAAAAAATAGTAATAAAATAAAAAAAAAAAAACCACAAATTTGAAATACTCGACTATAATTTTTTACTTTCTGATAAATAAAAATTCATATTAAAAAAAAAAAAAAAATAATAATAATAATAATAATGATAATAATAATAAAATAAAACAAAAGTTTGAAACGTTCGACTATAATGTTTTTACTTTCTAATTATAAAAAATGATATCAGAAAAAAAAAACCAAATAATAATAAAATAAAAAAACCATATATTAAAGAAAGGAAAAAAGCAAAAAGATAAAAGTGTGATGATATGGAGTATAAAAAAAAAAAAAAAAAAAAAAAATGAAGAAATTAAAATTTCAAAAAACTTTCGTCAATGCTTAAAGTTATATCGTAAAAATTGATATAAATAAAATTTATCATTCGAACACCGTCAACGTTATTATATGTGAATTATAAAAATGAATGTACATAATAAAATGTAATAATTTTGGCTACCTGTTGAGACGGACTTTTCTGCTGGCGATCGTATCTGGCAAGTACCGCCGGATTCAAACGACGTCTTGACACTGTCGTAGTCGACATATTTTAACGATCCTACAACGTCTAGTCGCGTTTTTCTTTTCAACGTGAAGAGAGAGAGACACACACACACGACACGGTGCACTAAGAAGACAAGCGAATGATACTGATGATTGCAACGATGCCGTTATCATTTGATTCCTTCACACTTTTATAACACCGCCATTATATATAAATACGTCATGAACACAATTAAATACGATTTTGTTCTTTTTTAATTTGTTCTTTTTCTTTTTTTTCTTTTTTTCCCCCACTTTAATCCTCAAGGAAATATTATTTCAAAAACAAAAAACGCGGAAAGAAAGAAATTCTTACTTTTCTTTTCTCGAACGCGTACACCCTCACATCCCCGCACACACGCAAACACACACACACACACACACACAACACACGCATACACGAAGAAGACACATAAACAAACTGTATTCTTATTTGATATTCAAATTGCAACGATGTTCGTTTAGTCCCTTTTTTTTTGTATAATATATATATATATCTGTATGTGTATATATATATTTTTTTTAATAGTTTTATTCACGGATACGAAAGAGTACAAAAATTTTCTGTCATTTTAATTTAATGAGATTTAAAATTTGATATTATTTTATGTATGTACGTATATACAGAGAAAAAAAAAGAAATGATGTCAGTTTTAAGAGATATGATTAGAAAAATGAAAATAAAAAAAATAAAAGAGAGAGAGAGAGAGAGAGAGAGAGAGAGAGAGAGAGAGAGAGAGAAAGAAGTCAAACGTGGCAATTTCCAGTATACGATGAGTAATCGAGGTTATATATATATATATATATATATGTACACAACAAGAAAAAAAAAATATATATATAATCATTTACTTAA